>NC_090755.1:72912805-72942805 GCF_036898095.1 Palaemon carinicauda
ATGTCTATATATATATATATGTCTATATATATATATATGTCTATATATATATATATATGTCTATATATATATATATATATGTCTATATATATATATATATGTATATATATATATATATATGTCTATATATATATATATATATAGACATATATATATATAGACATATATATATATATATATGTCTATATATATATATATATATATGTCTATATATATATATATATGTCTATATATATATATGTCTATATATATATTATATATATATATATATGTCTATATATATATGTCTATATATATATATGTCTATATATATGTCTATATATATATATATGTATATATATGTCTATATATATATGTCTATATATATATGTCTATATATATATATATATATGTATATATATATATATATATATGTCTATATATATATATATATGTCTACATATATATATATATATGTCTATATATATATATGTCTATATATATATATATATATATATATATATATATATATATATATATATAAATAAATAAATATTTACTCAGCCAAGCTACAGACCTTTTTGTAACTGTTTATTGGGGAAATCTGCTCTACTATTTTGAAAAGTCTTATGAAAAAAATAAAGTTAGGTTGTTAAGTATTCCATTGTCCTCACTGTGAAATTAAATATTACACATGATTGATGGATTTTAAAGAATTTGAATGACATTCCCAAGCTCTGGGCTCGCGAAGGTCATTCTACAGAGGTGGAGTGGGGAAATGACCCTGAAGTTGCAATAGAAAGAGAAGTCGAAGTGATTGAGCAGAAAAAGAGAAGTAAGTGATTGAGCAGAAAGATGAAAGAAGAGAAACAGGAATGTTGCAAAGATTTTTATGTCATGTCTGCAGAGTGCTGCAGAAGGAACTAGCAGTATTTAGCCCCTAAAAATTCTTGTATCTAATTAGGGGGCATTAGTATTCGAGGAAAGTTCTCCAGTATCCATTCTTTTACTCTGCCAATAGAATTAGTTATAAGTTGTAAACAAAGTAAAATATATCGATGCACAGGGGTTCCAATGCCTACTGTAAACAGTCATTCAACCACTGCTATTGTGGGAGGCTTGGCAGGCCTGGCATAGGCCTGAGAGCAGTGTTATGTAGTAAGTCCACCTCCACTATTTTACTTTTTGTCAATGATTGTGTATTTTGTGCAGTAAAGCAAATCCATTCCTTGTACTTTAGAATAATTAATATTCATCTGTACAATACTGTGGACTGCAATTCTTTGGTACTTTATACTTCCTTAAAATCTCAAAATCAGACCAAAATCCCAAAGTAGCTATCTTTGAGACAAAGTTGTAATAGGTCGGAATATTCATACAATGAATTAATTCTCCAACCCCTACCGTATCTCCGCTGCTTCCTCCTGCGGAGCTTGATTCTGACTGTGCCAAACTTTTCTCCGATACAGTTTTACTGGTAGGTTCTTTAGCCAGTTTTCCTTTCATAACAATCTGAAAAATATAGAGACTAAAGCCACTTTTTTCATACATTGCTATACTGTAGGTGCTCTGAGTGCTAACAGCATTAATAAGAATTTACAAAATTGCTTTGAGCTTCCTGAATTGTAAACAACTTTAACTGTTTCCTACAACATAATAATGGGGGCCCTTCATTTTAAATTAGTACACTCTAGACCAGGCCGAATAATACTTTTAAAATTACTTTCAGAAGAAAACCTCATAGCAAATATACCAAGTTTATTTACTTTCAGGTTATAATAAGGAAGCCAAGATAAAAAATATTACTTATAATCCAATGAAAAGCAAAAAAAATTGTATTACAGTTTACATAAATGGCCATACGAAATCATACTTTAATCCAAATCTTAAAAACCAGGAATGATATTTTAAATTTGCAAGCATTTAAGTATCCTAATAACCCTAACGGTAAATCTTGGAACAAGTGCCCAAGTTGGCACTATGTCATTAACAAGACGACACCACTAACCTGAAAACAAGCATCTTGTAAACCAGTGGGTCTCACCTCCAGGGATATTGCCTTAAATTCATCTTCCAAAGTATCCTGTATTTAAATGTCAGAAAATCTATTATTGTAAACATTTTTAATCTACAATGCACCAGTTTACCCTTATGCCACTGACACTTGCACAATTTTTGTCCTATAATGGTGCACGCTTCAGTGTGTCGGTGATTCAAGTCTTCAGGAACGAAAATGAGGAGTCTGAAGGGTGTGGAGGTGCATGCTGGCATATGTTGTAAAGAGTTAAAAAATTCGCCACACCCAAATGTTTGTACCACTTGCATGAACCTAGCATAAGATTGTATGAACACTGCAGACAGTGTGTGCACACTTAACCTATGAGTAAACAAGTAGAGCCATTATGTGTCATTATGTACCAATGCAGCCCATTATTGGCCACACATTGTGTAAATAGTGCAAACTTTTTGTACATAAAAAAAACCAAGTTGAAACTATGCTTCTTGCTGCATGCCACTAAAATAGCATGCCTTGCCCTGACACATTGCGGAGACAAAAATCGGGCAAGTGTTAGGGTAGCTTTAGTTAGAAATAATATTAATTTATTAACTAGTTATTAGTCTTATTCATATCCCTTTTTACTGCTAAATTTTAGATCCAAATCTTTTAGGACACTGAAATTAGAATAAAATTAATCTAGAGAAAAAAGCACCTTGTTTCAAATTTCTTTTGAGTGACTTCACAATGCAAGCACAGATATAGTTTTCCTAAATTACAGTAGATAAAGTAAAGCAGTAAAATATAAATTTCATAAACTTACAGCAACAGGCGTTGCACCGCAGACTGTCCTACGTTTAAGGATTGATTTCGCCTTCTCTTCACTTACAGTGGGATTCTCTGGTAAATAATGGTATGGTGTGCCTGCTATTGGCATAGATTTTGTTAAACGTGAAAGTTTCCGCTTATCTCTCCGAGTGTTGTCAGATGACCTTAGAACAACATCAGGGAATAAACTGCAGGCAGTTGAACTGTCGTCAACTGGCACTGAACTGCTAGCAGCCTCTGCTGCATCGACTGCCTCTGGATTATCAATTTGCATTGGGTCATCTGCTAGCTTTGGGTCATCAGTAGGCGCTGGTGTGCCATTTTCTTCCTGCACCATTGGGCCAATCTCTTGTATCTGACAAATATTTGCAGAAATTCTTATTAAACTCAAAATATTTAAGAAATTCCAAATGGTTAGCATTTGCTATGTTATACCTATTTTATTTATGGTTAAATGCTTTACTATGAATTTACCCTGGGAAAAATATATCCAAAATTATCCACACAAGAAGCACCTCAAATATGCTTGATGAGATTTCAGGCCTTCAATACAGAGTTAGGAACCTTTGATTTTAGGTAAAAGAAATAAGGAGATAGGTCATCCATCATTCCTCATCAACCAAGCTAGCTGTATCACATTATCATTGTCCTTATTGTTATTGTCACTAGCTAAGCTACAACCATAATTAGATGAGCAGGATGCTTTTGGCCCAAGGGCTCCGAGGAAAAATAGCCCAGTGGGGAAAAGAAATAAACTATATGAATAGTAATCAAGAATCAAGATAAAAATTTTAAGAACTGTAACGTTACAAAATATTTCAAATAAAGTAACAGCATTACAACAGCGCTTTCATATATAAACTGTAAAAAGATAAATATGTCAGCAAATTTGAACTTTTGAAGTTCTACCGATTCAACTTCCTGATTAGGAACATCATTGCACAACTTTGTCAAAGCCAAAATAAAACTTATAGAATACTGTGCAGTATTTTGCCTCATGATGAAGGCCTGAATATCAGAAATAACTACTACCTAGAATTACTAACAGGGTAGTACTGTCTGGGAAGATCTGAATATAAAGGATGTTTAGAATCATGTAGAATCTTATGCAACATGCATAACGAACTAATTGAATGAGTATGCCAGAGATTAATATCTAGATCAGGAATAAAATTTAATAAACAAAGTCCCTGTCAAAGAAATTAAGATGGGAATCAGCAGCTGAAGACCAGACGAGGATTGAATTGAATTGAATATGGGATTTAGGCATTAAGCCAAGCACTGGGGCATCAAAGGCCATTCAGCGCTATATAACTAAAATCATTCAATCATATCTGTACACTCACAACATTTAGTATCATTTTAACCTTTAATACAAATCGTAACACTTTCATACAATAAAATCTAGATGTGAAATAAATAGGGATTAAAAGGGTAAAATAAATAAATAAATTAATAAAATCAATTATAGCTCGTAATATAACCCAATACTTTGTATAAATTTTCTCAAGTTCAGGGTATTACAGTTTTCCCCCAGTATATCTCTTAACGGTTTGTCCTGGAGTAAATGTGTCCTCCTCTGGAGATTAAAAACAGGACAATCGACTAAAATATGTTTAACATCCATTGTCACTTGACAGGTATTACAAAGAGGGGCCTGTCTCCCTTCCCCACTCTTCATTAAATAATTGTGCGTTGCATGTGTATGGCCAATACGCAGCCTAGTTAAAATAATGGTATCCCTTCTACTTGTAGAATTACAAGATGACCATTTATCCACCAATGGGTGGATTTGTTTCAATTTTGTATTGGTGGTCCGTTCAGACCATCGAGCTTGCCACTTATTTTTACAGTAAAGATGAATCTCACTTCTAAGATCTTTGTAAGGAATACTCAAGGGGGATGGATTACTTAGCCCTGAAGCTTCCTTTGCTGCCTTATCTACTTGTTCATTCCCATCCACCCCAACATGGGCAGGGACCCAACAGAAGTGAACACTGATACTCTTCCTAGACTGCAGAAGTACTAACCAGTCCTGCACCTCTTGTACTAGATGATGGCCTGGCATAATTTGTTTTAATGAGAGTAAAACACTATTGGAATCCGTAAAAATTGTATAAAAACTATTTTGGTTGCCATTTTTAAAAATATGTTGGACTGCGAGAATTATTGCGTACAGCTCAGCAGTAAAAATTGAACAAGAGGATGGGAGTTTCCTTCTAATAACAATATCCCCCACCACAGCTGCACTTCCAACTCCTGCAGCCGATTTGGAGCCATCTGTAAAAACATGTTTCCCATGATGTTGAGCAGCATGATTTAAAAACTCACTTTTCATTACCCTACTAGGTAAGGTATTTTTCCCTCCTGCCGTAAAACATACTTTAACAGGTGGATTACACCAAGGAGGAGACTTGGGATATCCTACCTCTGCTATCTGTGCTGTTAACAAGCCTACTTCTCTAGCATCATTTTTCAGCTGTACTTCCAAAGGCTTAGGCACTCTAGATCTGTTAGGAGCCCGATCTAAAGGCGCCCTAACATATTTACAGTTAGGATTGTTTCTCACAGCAAGGGACCTAGCTAAAAACCTCAAACTCAACTCCTCTCTGCGAATGGAAAGGGGAGGTATGCCAGAATCAACATAGAGACTGTCAATGGGAGATGTTCTGTAAGCACCTGTGCAGATGCGAAGCCCAGCATTGTGAACAATATCAAGTTTTCCAAGTAAAGTCTTTGTAGCTGACCCATATATTTGGCATGCATAGTCTAACTTGCTCAGACACAAAGATGTATAAATTCTAAGCAAAGTTGTTCTATCAGCACCCCAATCAAAATGCGATATCACTTTCAGAATGTTCAGTGACTTCTTAACCCTGATAGATAGGTCATTTATATGGGGACCAAATGTCATTTTCTTGTCGAAAATGACTCCAAGAAACTTGACACTATCCTCATATGGCAAAATACAATCATTTAAGAAAAGGGTGGGGATCTCTTCCCTTTTACGAGTACGAGTAAAGCGAATGGCTTTGGTCTTCTGAGGAGAAAACATGAATCCGCGAGAATTTGCCCATGCGGAAGCAGCATTTATTGCAATTTGAAGATTTTGGCATGCTTGTAGTGCAGATGATCCACTACAATAAATTGCAAAGTCATCGACAAATAGTGATCCTTGTATGCCAGGAGGTATGTGACTAATGAGACTATTAATTGCAACAGCAAACAAGGTCACACTCAATACGCTGCCTTGGGGGACACCTTCTTCTTGCATGTAGGATGAAGATAGTTCTGACCCTACTCTCACTTTAATGGAGCGGTTTGATAAAAATTCTTCAATAAAAGAGAACATATGTCCTCCTATACCCCACGAGGCCAATTGCTTTAAAATACCACCCCTCCAGGTGGTGTCATATGCCTTTTCGAGGTCAAAAAAGACACCCACCACCTGGTTTTGGTTAGAAAAAGCATTTGAAATTTCCCTTGATAACATCAGCAAAGGGTCCAGAGTACTTCGGTTCTTCCTGAAACCAAACTGTCTGTTAGATAAAAGATTTTTTGATTCTAGATACCACACAAGTCTGTTGTTGATCATTCTCTCAAATAGTTTGCATATGCAACTGGTCAAGGATATGGGCCTATAACTAGATGGCAGTTCTGGGTCTTTACCAGACTTGTGGCCTGGAATTACAATTGAAGTATGCCAGGAATCAGGAGATGTATGGGAAGCCCATAGACCATTAAAGGTTTCTAATAAAAATTCCTTGGTATCCACTGGAAGATGTGATATCATTTCATACCGGATGCCATCCTCACCTGGGGCAGTTAAAGAAGAGCTGGAGATAGCATTTTGCATCTCCTCCATACTAAAAGGCAGGTTAAAAGCTTCAGTATTTGAAGAAGCAGGAGGAACAACAGATGTTGATGCTCTAATTTGTTGAAATGCTGGGGAATAGTTGTCAGCACTTGATACATGAGCAAAGTGCTTAGCAAGAACCTCTGCTACATCTTTGGGGTCAGATATATATCTATTATTTTCCCTTAATATTGGTAGAGGCTTAGGGACGAATTTACCTTGAAGTTTTCTAATCTTGTCCCATATTTCCTTTGAAGGAGTTTTGGTATTAATATTAGATATATATTTCTTCCAAGATGCTCTCTTTGCTTTTTTAAAAATTCTTTTTTGTTTGGCACAGGCTCTGAGATATGCTATTCTATCTGCTAAATAGTTTGTCCTCAAGTATCTTCTGAAGCAAGTTCGGGTCACTTTTCTTGCGTTGGCACATTCTTTACTCCACCAAGGAACTACAGAGCGATGAGGTAAACCGCATGTTTTAGGTATAAACTTGCTAGCATTATCATCAATAATATTTTCAAGATGTTGATAGGCATGCACTGGAGATGTAAATTCATCATATTCTTTATCAGTGTGTGAACAGTTTTCATAAGCTGCCCAGTCTGCCTCATCTATCTTCCATTTTGGTGGACACTGAGAAGGAAGATTATGGACATAATTTAACATTATTGGCCAATGGTCACTGCCATGTAGGTGTTCATTTACTGACCAAAGGTAGTCCAATCGAATGGATGAGGAACAGATTGACAAATCAATGGCTGATGTAGAGTTGTGGAATACATCATACCTAGTTGGAGAACCATTATTCATTAGTATTACATCATTGTTGTCGATTAATTCTTCAACAAGATTACCCCATCTATCGCACACATTTCCACCCCATAAAGTATGCTTTGCATTAAAATCACCCATTAAAATAAAAGGGGCAGGAAGCTGATTGATCAAGTCTTGGAGGTCAGAAAGTCTAAGCCTTCTTGGATTACCAGCATGATCTAAGAGGAAAAGTTCTAAGGATGGTTCAATATATAGCGAGCATAAAGTAATTTTTTTCCCAATATGAGTTCTAACTGCACATGCCTGTAGTGGTGTATTGAGTGGGATTGTTTCAAATTTTACAGATTTGTGAATAATAAAACCTGTACCACCTTGAGCTCTTGCAGCTTGCAAAGGAGGGGATCTACAAAAATGATAATTGAGTCCAGGATTAAATGGTTTGTCACTGATCTTGGTTTCCTGTAGGCAAATTACCTTCGTGTCTGAGTCCCTGGTTAAAGTTTTTATTTGCTCAATGCTAGTACTTAGACCTCTGCAATTCCACTGGATGATAGACATTATCTTTTGTTATTATTTTTCTTTGTCTCATTTGTCTTTTGGGACTTTTCAGATGAAGCCATGTAAGGCCTGGAGATGGAAGGCTTTACTAGGCCACCACTCTTCTTTTCTTTCTTTCTAGCATCTTTATAAGAGTCAACCTTAGGATCATGAGCAGTAGGGCACTTACCTGACTTAGATGAAGGTGAGGATGATGGGGACCTTTTCCTCTTTGGAAGATCTTGTTTTCCAATCTCCATCAAATCAGGTAGAGATTCTGCCTGAGACAATACATTTAAGGTGGTGGAAGCCACATTGGCTTCCTTGGAGGATTGTGCTAGAACTTCAACAGTTCGAGCACTTAACCCAGAAGGCTGGGCTACTACCTCTAGGGGAGATGCTCCTATCGGTGACAATACTTTTGGTGTGTTGGACACCATATTGACCTCTTTGGAGGTTTGTGCTCTGGCTTTTATAGCCTGAGCACTTGACCCAGATGGCTGAGCTACTACCACTAAGGGAGATGCACCTGACGGGCCAGGTGCTGCCACTGGTCCCCCTGTGGTAGTAAGGGGTAGTGGATTATAATCTTTTGTTGGCATCTTAACCGCGCGAGCAAAATTAAGTTGCCGATTGAGTAAATGCTTTGCATAACCTACACTTATATGTTCAGCATTTGCTTTCAAGATTGCAGCTTCTTCATTCTTGTATTCTCTACATCTTTTATCATTTGGTTTATGATTATCTTTACAGTTTGCACAGGTTGTATCTCTGTTGCATTGGCCATGTTCTAACAAAGAACAGTTAATACAGATCTTCGTATTATTGCAGTACCGGGAAGGGTGACCGTACTTGAAACAATTAAAGCATTGTAAAGGCCTAGGTTTATATTCTCGAACACGTACTCTTTCATTCTCAATAATTATATGATCTGGTATAACAGGGGTTTCAAATGTTAAAACTACCATGCTTGTTTGAGGAATCTTACTTACTTTCCAAACATTAGCAGGGCACATGTCCAGAATTTCTGGTTCTGAGAATTCATATAGATCTTTATCAAAAACTACTCCTTTACCATAGCTGAAGCTCATATGTGGTTTAATATCCTTAATAGGATCAATTTCTGCAATCTTCATGCCACAAAGCATGTGAGCTTGAGTATCTGATTTTGCATTAATCAAAACAGATTGCTTACCGTATCTACTAATATCCTTACTTTTAATTAAACCAACTTTTTTTTGTATAAATTTACTCATCTTATAATAGTTATAATTATCTATCTTTCCAGATGCAATTATCCATGTTGGGGGCTTGGGGGTTCTTACTTCTGGAAGTCTATGCTCTATTTCTTTTTCCATCCATTCTTCTGGTTTATATACCTCTAGGTGTCTTGGTGCTTTATCACATAAAGCCCCAGAAATCAAACAATTGTCAATTTTTATGCTCTCTAAATTTTTATTTGCTTCTAAAGCAATCTCAAAACTTGAAAATGATACCCAAGCTTCCCAAAAACCTTTACTACCATTAAGCTCCATTAAAATTTCTTTGATTGCTCCAAATCTACAGAAGGCTTCATGAATTATGTCATAGCTACAACCAATTGGTATGTTTTTTAAGTGGAGAATTTTCAGATTTTTTGTTGGATCTGGTAATGAGCCAGAACCAGAGAGTAAAGTATTACGGTTATTACAAGCATCATTTTCCACCAGTGCCGATAAATTGTCTTTAACAACACTGGTCAAAAAAGTATTGTTGGAGGAATCCTTTTTATTGCCGAGGTTGTCAACAGAGCTTTCCCTATTTAAACAAGCAGAAGTCGTCAACGGTGTCTGGGGTTCGCCATTTGATCCAGGGGTACGGGGAATATTAAGTTTACTCATTAATTATTTTTCAGGGGGAGGGAAGGGGTCATAATAACAATGAAAAAAAAAAACAATGGAAAAAAATATAGTTTAAGGGAGAGAAAAAATTAAGACTGTCTGAAATTCCAAAGAAGACACCGTTAGCCTTTCCTGGAATTAATTTCTCCACCAATGACACCTGTGAAAGCTGCTTACCAAATGTCCACTCCCTACCCTACCACAAAGGGATGGTACCACTATGATTAGAGTGGCTCAAGTGTATGCCAAACCCGCTTGATGGGACTGAGAGCATTTCATGAATACAATCATCCCCACTCTAATCATAGTGGCAGGCAAACCGGACAGAATGCCGAGAGTCCTATCTCTATAAAATCGCCAACCCCTGGAATCCGAAGGCCAAATTTCCTAAGAGATAGTTCCGCGTGCCAGTATGGGAATACTGACACTCCTAGGTGTCCAAACATTTTCGGGCAGTTGGCAAGACCACCACAGCTCCCACAATTGATTTTGAAATAAAAACCGATCATGGATACAATGTCCCCTCTGAAAAACCTGGACAGTGAAATGGGTAAAAGAGTTTTGACAGCAAGGTTGGAGACAGCTGATAATTATGAAGGAGGAATAAGCAATAAGAGGTAATAGAAAAAGAATGAGAGAAATTTAGAGTCAAACTGAGGAAAAGAAATTCCCCAGTTCGAGAGCCCTCTTGCCCGTCACAAGCCTTCAGCACGGGAATGATATGCCGTGCTGAAGCCCAATGACTTCATCAAGGCATTCTCTCGTTAAGAGGGACCAGACGAGGAGAAAAATTATCTAAACAAGCTAGAATGAAAGAATAGACTGATCGCTGAAAATATTACTCTGAGTAATTTTTTGTGCAATAGAAGAGCCAGACTTAATGTGTTCCTCAAATGTAAAAGCATTATCAAGAATCACATCTAAAACTTTAAAAGTCAGAGTTAAAGAAACATTATCAGTGCTAAAACCCGGGTGTAAAGGAGCAATTGTTCTCTACCTACTTACAATCATACTTGTGAGTTTTGTTTGGATTCCACTCCATGTCCCATGTTTTGCACCATGCAAAACTTTTAGCCAAATATCTATTGAAAGATTCAGCAACCCCCATTTCTTCATACAGAAGGTGGAATTGATGCAAAGTGAGTAGCATCATCTGCATATGCAACAAGTTTGATTTCTAGGCCAAACCACATATGTGTATAGTGTATAGTATGAAAAGTAATGGGCCAAGTACATTACCCTTAGGAATACTAGATCACTTTCCTATAATCGCTATGATGCCCAACAACAACTGTTTGCAATTTATTACTTAGAAGTTCAGTAATAATGTTAATAGACCCATCTCACAAATGTTTGAATTTGAAAACAGGAGCCTCATTAGTAACTGTCAAAAGGCAGAACTGAAATCAAGGCCTATCATACGAACTTCCTGACCACAATCAAGAGATCTCTGTTCAGCATTGGCGATCGTAAGAAGGGCATCACATGGTCCAAGGCCTTTACGAAAGCCAAATTGCAAACTAGGGAACAGACTATTGCCTTTCGCAAAGCTATTTAGAGCTTTTATTTAGAGACTCAAAAACTTTAGATAATACGTAGTTATGGAAATTGGGCAGTCTTCAGTTGTACTTGAGCTACCACAAACATTTACATAATGAAGTAACATTACAGATTACAGATTTTCAAACAAGTGCCAAAAGTTTCTCTTCTTGCCATCTTGTGCAAAATAACTTTGAAGCTAGGAAATCTGCATTAGTTATTAAAAAAAGGAAAAATATCATTTGGGTGTACACCTCCATGAGCATCAAGGTCCATCAAAAGAGCTTTAATTTCACGAGATCAATAAGCTAAACTAGTTAGTTTAGCCTTGGGTAAACAGGAATGAGGAAGATAAATTTTTCATTATTCGGTTTACTGTCAAACACATCAGCCAAAAGGGTTGCCTTTTTCTTTGGACAGTGAGTGACAGAGCCATCTGGTTAAGTAAAGGAGGAACTGTTGCATCTATAGTATAGAGTAGATTTAAGGGTAGTCCACCACTTATGTACCAGAGTTTTACCAGAAAGGGTTTCTTTAATTGTTAAATTTTATTCCTTTTCAGTTCAAGCATAAACTCCCTGAGCTAAAGCTCTAAGCCGAGTGTAGTTCACCTTTCACACCTTGCCGCACTATCAAGTATATTATTATTTTCCTGCACTTCTACAACAATTAAAAACAGGAGGTTTCGTTGCATTTGTCATATTGATCAATAGTTTTAAACTTATTACCCTTTCACATTATCACTTTGTTCTTTGAAATGGACACAAGCTTCATTTATATTAACTTATCCCCGTAGATCTTTGTAAAAATTATTTGAATTTATTGTGTGGTTTTGGAGCAATGAGCAAGATTTTTCTTGGTTAGACATTCAAGCATTAAAAAATACAAACTAGTAAAGTTATTGAACAACACAACTACATTATCATGAGAAAATTTTTTTTCTACAGTCTGAGATTTTCTTTCAACGAATTTAATCTATTTTCACCACAAATAAGCAGTTCTCTTCTTTCCTCCCCTTCCCGATGAACACACTTGGGAATCAGGGACTTTAGGTGGGTGAAAACAGGAAAACGCAATTATATAACACCAAGATTTTTAAAAGGCCACAAACTAGCAAACCCACCTAACCTAACCTAGTAGTGCCCAGGTTACAGACCTAGACTGGGGCAAGCCCTTGGACCCTCCTTCCCAGGTCACAAACCTACCCAGATCACTGACTTAGCTGGGGGGCAAGCACCCCTGCCCCCATACCCAGATCACAGACTTAGCTGGAAGGAAAGCTCCCGGACACCCCTTTCCAGGTCACAAACCTACCCAGGTCACAGACTTTGCCCGGGGGCGAGCACCCCCGACCCCCATACCTGGGTCCCATACTAAAAATTAATCACAAATAACTCCTTACCTTATGATTGACACCTATATGACTTTCATTTGTCTTGGGAATCTTTACAGTCAAGGTACAGTGGAAAAATGTTCTTTTCACTCTAAAATAAATTTTTGAACATACTTGCCTGGTGGTTATATATATAGCTTACGTCCCTGACGTCACGGCAGAAAATTCAAAACTCGCGCCCATCACTGATTGGATAGCCAGGTGTGCTACATGCGCGCCTCTAGTGAGGTACCTAGAAACCATTCCATCGGTATCCATATCTTCCATGCCTCTAGTCTCTAGAGGGGAGGAAGGGGGGATTTTAATTATATATAACCACCAGTTAAGTATGTTCAAAAATTTATTTTATAATGAAAATAACATTTTTAAACACAAAGACTTACCTGATGGTTATATATATAGCTGATTAACATTATGGTGGAGGGTTAGAGACAGCCAATATAGTTGGAATTCTGCTAAGAGTTTGAATACAAAACAAACTTAAGAGTTTGTTCCTGATAAGGAAGCCGACTTCAATGATACTCTGCCATTATGTCTGCTCTCCTTACGAGATCCAGCGGTCCTCTCAGGGGGCTGAAGATCCCTAGGAGCTGCGAACCAGTGGTCACACCTCTCTGTGACAGAGCCACCTCTAATACCCATTTCCGAGGCGCTTTCAAGGAACAAAATAGACCACCTGACAAGTCAATGATTGCGGAAGACTGTCGCAATCTCCACAAGACAACCATAAAAGCACCAAACAAAAGTTCCAAGAGGAGAAAAGGTATTAGGATTATGGGAAAGTAGTGGTGGATCCTTCCCCCACCATTGTACCTGCTGCTACAAACGGTCCCAGAGTATCGGTCCTCATATAGAGTCTGGACATTTCTCAAATAGCGTGAAGCGAACACAGATTTGCTTCTCCAGAAGGTTGTGTCCATAATGCTTTGCAACGAACGATTTTGTTTGAATGCCACCAAGGTTGCCACAGCTCTCACTTCACGAGTCTTGACCTTTAAAAGACTAAAGTCTGCCTCACTGCAATGAGAATGAGCCTCTTTAATTAAAAGTCTATAAAGTATGACAGGGCATTCTTAGACATTGGCAAGGAGGGTTTCTTCACCGAGTACCACAGTGCTTCTGACTTGCCTTTTAACTTTTTCGTTCTGTCCAAGTAAAACTTGAAAGCTCTTACTGGACATAAAACTAACTCATTTCCAACCACGTCCGCCAGGTGCAAAATCTGAAAAGCCTTAGGCCGAGGTTGGGAAGGGCGCTCATTCTTAGCGAGAAAACCCAACTGTAATGAGCAGATCACTTTATTATCCTGAAAACCGACATTTCTACTGAATGCATGGACTTCACTAACCCTCTTGGCTGTTAGCAGACTAACCAAGAAAAGGGTTTTCATTGTGAGGATCCTTCAGAGATGTAGAGTGCAGGGGTTCAAACCAGTCACTCATCAGAAATTTTAAAACAACATCCAGATTCCAAGCTGGTGAATCTTGGTGCCGTTGCTTTATTGTCTCAAAATATTTAATTAGTTCTTGTAGATCCTTATTATTTGAAAGGGCCAGGTTTCTGTGCCTGATTACAGTCGCCAACATACTCCTGTATCCCTTGATAGTTGCTGTAGAAAAACTTTGTTTCTTTCTCAGGAATAAAAGGAAGTCAGCAATTTGAGCTACAGAGGTACTGGAAGAGGAAACAGAGTTGACCCTGCACCATTCCCTGAAAGCTTCCCACTTGGATTGATATACACTGATGGTGTAAGACCTAGCTCCTGCAATCGCTTTAGCTGCCTCCTTCGAAAAGCCTCTAGCTCTTGTGAGTGTTTCGATAGTCTGAAGGCACTTAGTCGAAGACTTTGGAGACTTTGATGGTGTCTTACCAAGTGGGGTTGTTTGAGTAAATCTACTCGCAAAGGGAGGCTTCTGGGAGTGTCCACCATCCATTCCAGTACCTCTGTGAACCATTCTCTTGAGAGCCAGAAGGGGGCTATCAAGGTCATTCTGGTCCCTTCGCTTGTTACAAACTTTTGTAGCCCTTTGTACAGGATCTTGAAAGGTGGAAAAGCGTACGCATCTAGATTTGACCAATCTAGCAGGAACGCGTCCATAAGTACTGCTTCGAGATCTAGCACTGGGGAGCAATATGTCTCTAGCCTCTTGGTCTTTGAGGTCGCGAACAGGTCTATGTAAGGGCGACCCCAAAGCTTCCACAGACTTTTGCACACATCTAGGTGTAGAGTCCACTCTGTGGATAGGACTTGTCCTTTCCTGCTGAGACTGTCTGCCAAAACATTCTTTTCTCCTTGAATGAACCTTTTAAGTAGAATTACCTGCCTTTCCTTTGCCCAGATGAGCAGATCTCTTGCCGTCTTGTAAAGGGAAATAGAGTGCGTTCCTCCTTGTTTGGCAATGTAGTCCAATACTGTGGTGTTGTCGGCATTGACTTGTATTATCTTGTTCCGGACTGACACTTCAAAGGTCTTCAGGGCCAAAAGAACTGCTAGCAGCTTCTTTTGATTTATGTGGAAAGACTTCTGAATTTCCGTCCAAACCCCGACACGTTCAGTTTGCCAGTGTTGCTCCCCACCCCAAGCTGTCGGAACACAACACTAGGTCTGGGCTCTTCAGCTCTAATGAGCAACCTTCCTGAAACTTGATCGGGTCGTTCCATCACTGGAGGCAACGTCTCATCGACTCCGTAACAGGAATACACACCCTTCTCTGAATCCTTCTCCCTGTTCCAGTAAGTGTTGAGGTGAAATTGGAGTGGTCGAAGATTCAGTCTTCCCAGAGAGACGAACTGTTCTAACGAGGAGAGTGTCCCCAACAGACTCATCCACTTCCTCGCAGAACATCTCTGCTCTCCTAGGAACGCATATTTTCTGAAGGGCTTGCTCCGTCCTTCAGGGAGACAGAAAAGCCCGAAAAAATCTACTCCGAATCATCATTCCTAAATATAGAATCTCGTGTGATGGTTTTAGAGAAGATTTGTCTTTGTTGACCAGAAGACCCAATTCTTCTGTCAACTTCAATGTTGTCTGAAGACCCTTCAGGCAGCGATCTTGAGAGCGAGCTCATAGAAGCCAATCGTCTAGGTACAGGGAGGCTTTGATGCCTCTTGAGTGGAGAATCCTTGCTACATTGAGCATAAGCTTCGTAATGATTTATGGGGCGGTGTTGAGGCCGAAACACAGGGCTTGAAACTGAAAGACCTCTCCCTGGAATATGAATCTCAGAAAGTGCTTGTATCTTGGATGAATCGGGATGGGGAAATAAGCATCACGGAGGTCCGGTGAGACCATCCAGTCACCTTTCCTTACCACTGCAAGCACTGACTTCAATGTCTCCATCGAGAGCTTTGTCTTCAGGATAAAGCTGTTGAGAGCACTTACATCCAGAACTGGACGCCATCCCCCCCCCCCCCCCCCCCCCCGGGAGTTCTTGGGAACCAGGAAAAGGAGGTTGTAAAAGTCTGGTGACTGTCATTCCTGTACTCTTTCTATAGCCCCCTTCTCCAACAAGAGAGAGACTTGAAGCTGTAATGCTTGCCCCTTTAATTCCTCTCTGTACCTGGGAGAGAGATCCACTGGGGTTAACCTTAAAGGAGGTTGCTTTATAAAAGGAATCCTGTAGCCCTTCTTTAGAAGTCGTACTGACCAAAAATCTGCCCCCTTCTCCTTCCATGCCTGCCAGAAGGTGTGTAGTCTGGCTCCTACTCCCTGAAGGCGAAAGCAGTCAGACTCTGCTTCGCCCTGTCTTGGCTCCTCTTTTCTTAGTTCCCCTTCCATCTGATTTAAAGTTACCTCTAACGGAAGGCTTTCTTCAAAATGGCTGGGAAAACTTTGGAAAAGGAGTAACTTCTTTAGGTTTGCGGCTAACGAAAGTTGATGGCACCACTTTCCTTGTCGTCTTCGAGACTAGGTCTTGCATGGCCTTCTGCGTTGAGGAAGAAACTTGCCTAATAAGATCTTGTGGGAACAGAGATGACAACAGTGGAGCATACAACAATTCAGATTTCTGAAAAGGAGTAACCCCTACCGACAGAAATAAACACAACTGGGCTCTCTTCTTGAGGATGCCTGCTGTAAAAATCGCTGCCAACTCATTCACCCCGTCTCGCAACGCCTTACCCATGCAGGACATGACATGGATTAAGCTTGAAGAGTCCCCTTCTTTGAGAGTAGCGACCTTCTTGCCCAAGGCCCCTAGAGTCCAATCAAAGAAATTAAATACCTCGAAGGGTCTAAAGACACCTTTGAGCAAATGGTCTAATTCAGAGGTAGACCAAAAAACCTTGGTCTTCCTCATGGCCGATCTACAGGAAGAGTCTACCAGGCTTGAGAAATCTCCCTGGGCAGAGGCAGTAACTCCCAAGCCGAGAACTTCTCCCGTATTGTACCATATACTGGACCTAGATGCCAACCTAGTAGGGGGGAACGCGAAGGCCGCTTTCCCTTGTTCCTTCTTGGATTCCATCCTGTCTCCCCTCAGTTTAAGTGCTCTTTTCGATGAACGAGACAGCATCATTCTAGTGAACATAGACTTCTTCTTAGGCTTCCCTAGAGTGAATTCCTATAGGGGCGATCGTGGAGCCACGGGAACAAAAGACTCTGGAAACTCACCATGAAAGATCTTCAGGAGCTTCTTTAAGTTTACCGAAGGACGAAAAGTCTTAAGAGTGTTCCTCTTCAGATAACTCCACAAAGGGCTTGGTAGGCGAAAGAGGAACATCAGCTTCTTCCTCTGACAAAGACCCTTGACGCTCCTCGGAACGCTCGCGAACGCCCGACGTCAACGTCGTGGAGGACGCCCGACGTCAACGTCGTGGAGGACGCCCGACGTCAACGTCGTGGAGGACGCCCGACGTCAACGTCGTGGAGGACGCCCGACGTCAACGTCGTGGAGGACGCCCGACGTCAACGTCGTGGAGGACGCCCGACGTCAACGTCGTGGAGGACGCCCGACGTCAACGTCGTGGAGGACGCCCGACGTCAACGTCGTGGAGGACGCCCGACGTCAACGTCGTGGAGGACGCCCGACGTCAACGTCGTGGAGGACGCCCGACGTCAACGTCGTGGAGGACGCCCGACGTCAACGTCGTGGAGGACGCCCGACGTCAACGTCGTGGAGGACGCCCGACGTCAACGTCGTGGAGGACGCCCGACGTCAACGTCGTGGAGGACGCCCGACGTCAACGTCGTGGAGGACGCCCGACGTCAACGTCGTGGAGGACGCCCGACGTCAACGTCGTGGAGGACGCCCGACGTCAACGTCGTGGAGGACGCCCGACGTCAACGTCGTGGAGGACGCCCGACGTCAACGTCGTGGAGGACGCCCGACGTCAACGTCGTGGAGGACGCCCGACGTCAACGTCGTGGAGGACGCCCGACGTCAACGTCGTGGAGGACGCCCGACGTCAACGTCGTGGAGGACGCCCGACGTCAACGTCGTGGAGGACGCCCGACATCACGTTCGACGTCACGTCGTGGAGGACGCCCGACATCACGTTCGACGTCACGTCGTGGAGGACGCTCGGTTTTACGAACAGAATAAAGCACAACGTCCTGCTTAGCTAAACAAGAACACTCAAGAGGACGCTCGACATCACACCTTGCTGAACGCTCGAAAGTGCTCTCAGTAGGACGATCATCACTGCTAAGAGCATGAACAGCACCTCAATTAGGAGGACACTACTTCCGGAAAGCCAGAACGTTCAACCTCACGTGTAGTACGTTTAACGTCACATTCATCGCTACGCGTAGCCGAACGCTCAACCCATTTAGAAACTTGATCAACAAGCATTTGCCGACTCACCGTCTTGCGCCGTTTAGCTTTTAGAGAGGAGACTTCCGTATTCTGGTAGCTTTTCATGAATGATGAAAGTTTCTGCTGCCTTTCTTGCAACATATTAAAAGTAGAATCTGCTTGCAAAATGTCAATCGCAAGCTCGTCCTCTCCACCGCTCAAAGACCGCTTAGAGCTACCAGCGGGCGAGAGCCAATTTGAAGGGGGCGGAGGAGCATGAATCGATGTCACGCCCGGTTCAGATAACTGGTCAACAGCAGGACGATTCTCAACAGAATCTAATGTCCTAGCAGGACGCTGAGAAGGCGAGCTTTCCTCGGACAAAAAGCGTTCAGGGCTGCTCCAATGACTACAGCCTGCTTGTGATGTCCTGGAAGGACACTGGTCAAATTTCCTCTTAAGAGGCCTTGACATTTTACGCCAACCTCTTTTAGGAATATCCTTATCTGATGATGAGCCAAACACTTTAACCTCACCTTTACTATGGTAAGGGCAAACGTCCTGGGAAACGTCAATAGGAACGCTCGAGGGAACGTCTGCTCGGGAGCTAAAGCGTCTCGTTTCCTTTCGTCTTTCGACATTCCTTCTCCAAGGGGTTGGGGAGCTCGGAAGAGGTCTAGGACTAGGAGAACGACAAGCCCGAGCAGGCGCACCCCTCACAGCACTAATAACACTCACTGCACCTCTAGCACGTGCACTTTTCAGCTGTTTAACATCAGCCATTAACTGCGTTCTATCCGCAGCGATAGACTATACCTTCGCATCCAACGCCTGGATAATCAACATCATATCTTTAAGTGTTGGTTCATCAGTGGTACTCG
Organism: Palaemon carinicauda; assembly: GCF_036898095.1. Classification (NCBI taxonomy): domain Eukaryota; kingdom Metazoa; phylum Arthropoda; class Malacostraca; order Decapoda; family Palaemonidae; genus Palaemon; species Palaemon carinicauda. Next base: position 72,932,204 of record NC_090755.1, read on the forward strand.
TAGTGGGATCTGGAACTACCACTACAGGGGAAGGAATAGGAACAGTGACATGGGAAGAGGAAAAATCTTTAGAAGAATGAGAAGAACTACGTCTTACCCAATCTCTTGCTAACTTTGGCATATAGCAATTGAAATCCAGCCACTCATGATCAGACAAAATAAGGCATTCGTCACACCTATCATGAAGTTTACAAACTTTACCTCTACATTTAATACAGAGTGAATGAGGATCAATGGAGGCCTTTGATAATCGGGTCTTACTCCCACTAGCACACACCCTAAAACTACCAGAGGGGGGTGGCCATTTTGAACATTGTAAGAGATCAAATACAAGCAAGGGTCAAAATATCAATATCCAAACATATAACATAACTAGAGTATCCAAATGAAAATCCAATCAAGCAAGAAAGCAAGAGTCAAAAAACCAGAATTATTGTACTTCACCAAAGGGACAGCAATAGTCCGTCAAAAAGCGAGGAGAATATCCAACCAATGTTACCGCTAGCGCCGGCAGGGAAGATATGAATACCGATGGAATGGTTTCTAGGTACCTCGCTAGAGGCGCGCATGTAGCACACCTGGCTATTCAATCGGCGATTGGCGCGAGTTTTGAATTTTCTGCCATGACGACAGGGACGTAAGCTATATATATAACCACCAGGTAAGTCTTGTTTAAAATGTGCTGATCTTCCCTAAAATCCAACTCAGAATCGTAATTAGGACACATTAAACTTTTGAAGGATAAGACAATGAGCTATTAAATAATTGTTCACTACAATAAGTGTTCAGTAATACTGTACTGAGAAACTTGCCTACAGCATCCATATATCCATAATGGCAGCCATTAAACTTTGTTACTTTGGGCTCCATAATGCAAAACCAACTTGTAATGCAATTACAAAGGAAGGGTTGTGGTGGCCGGTGGTAGCGTCCTTGCCTGGCGATTGTCAGACGGGTTTGAGTCCTGTTCAAACTTGTTAGTTCCTTTGGTCATTGCAACCTCACCATCCTTGTGAGCTAAGGATGGGGGTTTAGGGGGAGTTTATAGGTCTATCTGCTGAGTCTTTAGCAGCTATTGCCTGGCCCTCCTTGGTCCCAGTTGGATGGAGAGGGGCTTGGGCGCTGATCATATGTAATATGGTCAGTTTGTTGGGCATTGTCCTGCTTGATAGGGCAATGTCACTGTCCCTTAAATAAAACAGGGGTCGTCATCCTAAGAAAATGATAAGTTTGTCACAGAACTGCCTGCATTACACTAAAAAATATAAACACGACAAATATAGTAAACTTCGTCATATGGTAGGGGATGGAAGGAGGGTGACCTACGTATGAATGAACGAACTGAAGTAATTCCAGTGGTAGAAAGTGGGACGGGGGCTAGTGCGCAGGAAGTATAAAGTACTATTGCACAACAAGACACATACTAACAGGGGCAGATGTGTGTGGTTTGTAAAATGTAATCAAAAGAGTTAAATAAACATTTCAGGGAAATAGGATGCCCATTATTATGCGTCCCAGAGAAAAATGTAGAGAGAAATAAAAGGTTAGTTTTATCATCATATATAGATTCCCCAGTAAATTTTCCCCACCAAAAATCCCCCGGACCCCACTGCGTGACTCCCATTACCATAGGATAAATTAGGATATATCTTATAAACTATTAATTTGCGACAAGTCATTTTCAAAAGAAAACTGCAGATTTTCTATATGAAACCGCATTATTTTATTACTAAAGCTTTCTCTGTGTTTTACTATGATAATACCTAGGCTTTCAGCTCATGTAAGGCAAGAATTGTTGATTAGATCACCTATCATATGGATTATACATTTCCACATACTTTCTTACCCCTCTCATTAAACTATAAATAGGCCACCCTATACCAAGAAGAATAACCAAGTATAAAATCATTCATAACACCCTGAGCTATATATAAAAGTATCCAGCAATGACATATCTAGTTTTGCCAAGTCATTTCTATTCCCAGCCCAGACATGATCATTCACTAGTCAAACTTTAAATTGACTGGTCCATAGATAATTATATACTTTGATGTAACTTAAGACCTTCACACCCTCTATTATTGGCAATCTAGAGTGACAAACCTCTTATATCAGTAGTAGCCAAAACCCAAACTAGGTGGCCACCACACCCATTTACACCAATTTCACCCCACAAAACTGGACTTCACATACTTATATCAGTTACTCACAACAAATGAATTGACCTTTACAACTTTTATATATACCTTGGCACTCTTATGTAACCAGCCTTGGCACTTAAGTAACCAAGATGCACCATTCAAATCTTGTGTGCAGCAGGTGTAATTTTGGCTTAAAAGGTTCTCACCCTCACAGGCATTACCAAAACATGGATTGATTAGCCATCTCACATTACCTGTATATGCATCAATTACAATCCTGTCTGACTAGCCTTTCCACTCTCCTGTATACCAAACCTTAACTAAACTCAAAAGTTTTATGTACATACTGCCACCTTGACTGACTGGCCTTCTGAACCTAGTCTGTAATGGCTTTAATTGAAGTGTGTCCTCACCATTAATCTGTCCTCACTTTATGTGCTCATATGGCCAGCTTGACTTCCTGGCCTCCTGGCATTTAGCCTAAATTGCACCATATGATATCGACACTTGTGATAGGTAAATGTGAATACACTGCAAAGAGATTTAGATCACCTTATCAGGTTGGAGAACTGGATTGGGTTGGATTTATAAATTTAGGCCTTCTGTGGAAGTCCTGTAGAGAGTAGGGTTCCCCTGCTGTACAGGACCGGAAAATCAGGCCTTAAAGTAAGTATATGGTCAAGTCACCACTCAATGGGGTATGGTACTGAAGGCTAGGTTAAGTTAGGGCTAAATTTGTTTTTTAGATATCAGCTCTGCAATTGCAAATCAAGAATAAATTCAAAGTCTATAATACTGTAGTTAGTTTCTATATAAATCTTATATCACCACAATTTTATAAAGTCTTGGCTCCTACCTTTGTTATCACCCACTATACTAGGTAGCGAGTTGTGGTTTTTTGAAGTATTTTCCAGTATGAAACATTTGACTATTTTATTTTAATTCCATGACTTTTCAGAGTTTACCTCGATTTATTTCAGACTATATAATGAAATTGACCAAAACCCCTGAAAACACCAAATTAACTAATTTTGCAACTTTTACCTAACCCAACTTCATTTTACAAATCTAGGCCTACCACAGATTATCTTTTCTCAGGTAGATGGTATCAAGATTTATTTAAAGTACAGTGATACCTCTGGATACGAAAGTTTCTGCTTACGAAAAATTCAGGATGCGAAAAGTGATTCGAAGATTTTTATGCCCCAGGATACGGATAAAATTTCAGGATACGAAAACCTTACGAGATCCCAACTCTTCGCCGAGAGTAATTTTGAAAAGCGCGCGCCGCCAGACTTTGAACTTGGGTAGACTCACTTACAGCCTCCCGCTCACCCATTGGTTATCTCCCTACTCAGACGCTAGCTGACGCCATAAGATCCTGCTTTCCTATTGGTCGGCAACTATCCCAGCTTGCCTACGCACGGGCGTTCATCTCTCTCTCTCTCTTTTCGTTCCGACCGCGGTATCATTAACAGACATTGTGTTGTGTGCTTTCGCTTGTTTGACTTTGTGTTAATATACAGTACATTCGTACGCCACATGTTATCGTTAATAAACTTTCGTTACTGTGCACTGTACTGCATTAGTGTTTACTATACATAGACTGTATATAACATTACGTAGTGTATTATATTACGTATTACTGTAGCCATGGGTCCCAAGAATGTTGCCGAAGGAAAGAAGAAGAAGACGATGCTCTCGATGGAGATGAAACTTGAAATCGTGAAAAAGTACGAGTCTGGCATGCGTTTAAGTGCGATCGCCAAGGAGTATGGCCGGAATCCGTCTACGATAGGCACCATCCTGAAGCAGAAGGCGGCCATCAAAGCAGCAACACCTAAGGGCGTCACTATTTTCTCCAACAAGAGAACGCACGTGCATGACGAGATGGAGAGGCTGCTTCTTGTGTGGATCAAGGACAAAGAGATCTCAGGAGACACCATCACTGAGACTACAATTTGCCAGAAGGCCTCCGCCATTTTCGGTGATCTCGTGCGTGCTCAGGCCGAAGAAGGAGCAGGAGAAGGAACATCCCAGCAGGAACCCCCAGAGTTTAAGGCTTCTCGTGGGTGGTTTGAGAAGTTCAAGAAAAGGACTGGCATCCATTCAGTGGTACGGCATGGGGAGGCAGCCAGCTCGGACACGAAGGCTGCCGAAGCCTTTGTTAAAACGTTCGAGGAGTTGACTCTGCAGGAAGGCTACAGTTCGCAGCAAGTTTTCAATTGCGACGAAACTGGGCTTTTCTGGAAGAAAATGCCTCGTCGGACATTCATCACGGCGGAGGAGAAGAGGCTACCCGGACATAAGCCTATGAAGGACAGGCTTACCCTTGCTTTTTGTGCAAACGCCAGTGGGGACTGCAAGATAAAGCCCCTGCTGGTGTACCATTCAGAAAATCCCCGAGCCTTCAAAGCCCACAAAGTCATTAAGGAGAACCTTCCCGTGATGTGGAAGGCGAATGCAAAAGCCTGGGTAACGAGGCAACTGTTCATTGATTGGGTGAATGTCTGCTTCGGTCCGACTGTCCGAAAATATTTGGAAGAACACCGCCTCCCTATGAAATGTCTGCTGGTGTCGGACAATGCTCCAGCTCACCCTCCTGGCCTCGAGGAATATCTTCTGGCCGATTATTCCTTCATAAAGGTCCTGTATCTACCGCCTAACACCACCCCTCTCCTCCAGCCCATGGATCAGCAAGTTATTTCTAATACTAAAAAATTGTACACGAAGCATCTCTTCAAGAGATGTTTCCAAGTCACAGAGTACAAACCTCACTCTGCGTGAATTTTGGAAAGATCACTTCAACATCGTGATATGCCTCAAACTCATCGATCTCGCTTGGCAGGAAGTTTCGAGGCGTACCCTAAACTCATCTTGGAGGAAGCTGTGGCCCAATGCTGTCTCTGCACGAGACTTCGAGGGGTTCGGGAAGCCTGGAGGAGAAGCCGAGAACGTTGACGATCCTGAACCAATTCAGCAGTCTGAGGTGGCTGACATCGTACATCTTGGTACGTCCATGGGGCTGAAAGTTAGCGCGGAAGATATCGATGAACTTATCGAGGAGCACCACGAGGAGTTGACGACGGACGACCTGAAGGAGTTGGAGACGATGCAAGTGAGTGATGTTCAAGAGCAGTTCTCTAGCGGTGATGAGGAGGATGTTGCACCTTTGAAAACGGCAGACATTAAGGAAATTCTTGCATGTTTCCATAAAATGGCAAACTACGTCGAAAAGGAACATCCAGAAAAAGTTTATACCAACCGTGCGCTTCAACACTGCAATGACGTTTGCCTAACGCATTTTAGAAATGTGTTGAAAAGTAGGCAGAAACAAGCTTCAATGGATAGTTTCTTATTAAAGAGGCCAGCGGTATTGGTAGGCCAAGACGAAGGTGAAAGTAAAGAAAAGAAACAGAAAAAAGAAAGAGATGAAGTAGAAGGTGAAAGTAAAGAAAAGAAACAGAAAAAAGAAAGTGATGAAGAAGTAGAAGAGATTTAGAAAATAAGAAATACGTAAAGTTATAAAAAGGCAAAAAAAAAAAAAAATTCAATTTCAAGTTTTATGTTACCGTTAAGTGTTAAAGTAATTTTTTCTTTCATTTTATAGTTTTCCATACGTAATGTTAAGTGTTAATTATTTCTGCCATTTTTTTTATTTTGTAAAGTTTAAGTGTTAATGTGTTAAGTGTGTAAATTACTGTACGTAGTCTGTCACTTGTTACGTTTTCTGCCTTATGCCATCCTCCTCTGCCGCGACTTCGCTATCGGACATCGTCTCAATCAAAAGGTAAGTTTCAACTTTTTTGTTACACTAATTAACTGTAACCTTTTTTTCAGAGTGTACAGGTACAATATCAATCATTAATTTAGGTGTACGTACAGGTACAGTAACAATACACCTTCACTGATCTAAATGCTTTACGTACATACAGTACCGTAACTTTTATACAGTATCGTACCGTAGTAAAGAAAACGGACCGTTTTCTTTGGGCTTGGGGGGGATAACTTGGCTATAACTACGTACTGTACATTATTGAATAATCTCATAGTGGTTTCTGGAATGGATTAGGCTGTTTTTAACGGTTGTGTTAATTATTGAATGATAGAAATGGCTGCAATGCATGTTTATTACTACAGTTTAGCGTGTTTATGAAAGAAAAGGTGACTTTTTATAAGGCTTGGAACGGATTAGGCTATTTACATGTAAAACGCGACTCAGGATACGAAAATATCAGGATACGAAACCGCATCCTGAACGGATTAATTTCGTATCCTGAGGCATCACTGTACCTTCATTTACATGGATTAAACATACTAGACTGATGTTAACTGTGCATCTAGCCAATTTCAAGAATTTTGTAAGGAAAAATAATGTTTTCCTAAAATCCATTTACAAATCCTGCATTATAGGGCACTTTAACTGATGTGTCAAAATTACCAAAAACAACTGTGTAAGTGCAACATTGTTGTAAAGAGATTGAAAGCATTACTAGAAAGTGATATGCAGGGTCACATTAATGATGTGAAACAAGATTGACTAAGTCAATATTAATTTCCAATAGAGTTTGGTAAACTCATGAAGATTGGTAGACAAGAGAAGAAAACAATTCCCAGTATATTGCCCTCTTTGTCCTATTTTTTGGAGACTGATGACTAGCACAGTAAATAATAATTTTAAACAGAATTTGGCATTTAGGTCAGGTTAGATTAAGGTCTTATGGGGGAAAGGGGTCCTAGGTCAGGTCATGGTGCCTTTAACTAGGTTAGGTTGCTTCCCTGTATTTTGCTTTTTATTTTTGTAGCTGCCATTTTAAGATTGCTCACTAATGTTGAAATATAAAAAGGTTGCGGTAGTTTCACCAAGAATATCTGATGGACAAACATACAAAATTCTTCTGAACATGAAAAACTGTTGGGAAACCTTTTACATGCTTAGTCAATTGCACTCCATTGTAAATTTAGAAGCAACCTTCACCCTTAGATCCATTTATTGCTGGTACCACCTCGTGTACAACTTTAGTAATAACCTGGGACTGCATATGTACTTTGCAGTGTCTTATGAACTTACCTAAAGAAGACCTGTCAATCTAGTCTGACACCCTTCCATAAACTCGTGTACAAAATTCTGATTTAACAGGTCTTTTTTTTATTCACATTTTACAGTTTGGCCTTACCCTTCTTTTCCCCATTAGTTATAACTTAACAAGATATTGCTAGCCTTGAGTAACAAGATTTCCCATATTTAAACAAAGGTTTGTGTACCCAGATCTCTCATATTTAAACAAAGAATTTAATATTAGCAGACTGACAAAACCTTTCAGAGAGACAAAATCTAACCCCCATATAAACATCAACCTATCATAACTACTGTAGTATGGTTCTTCTAAATATTCACTGGCTGGAAGTTAATAAAGCCCTTGTCATGGGGTACTGTTAAAAACACCCGAGAATGCCCCTCGTTCAAATTTACTGTCAAGTCTGTTTTGCTCTACAGTTTCATTTGTACCTTTATAACCTAGCCTGACCCTGTAAGTATATTGCAGCAGTTCTTTATGTACTTGATCTAACCCCCATGATCTCAAATCAATTTGTAATATTTGAAGCCATACTCTCTCATGCAGTACTGTATTTGAGAAAGTTTTTTCAAAGGAACTGCATCCAAGCATGGAATGGTATCATTAGACAAATCATGTTTTCACAACACTAACCTCATTTCCAGTAGGAATGTTTTACCCATGACTCTTTATATTGTATTTTGTGAATATGGCCAACCTCAACTCTACCTTAGGTATATCCATTGTGGTAGCCTATTGAAAACGTCCTTGCCTGGAGCACTTAAGACGAGAGTTTGGGACCTGCTGAAGCCCTATAGTTTCTAATACTGTCTGCAGGCTCACCATCCTTGTGAGCTATGGATGGAATGATTGGGAGAGCCTGTAGATCTACCTGCAAAGTCATCAGCAGCCATTGCCTGGCAATCCCTGGTTCTAGCTTGATAAGAGAGGGGCTTGGGTGTTGATCATATGGTTACATGGTCAGTCTTTAGGGGCATTGTCCTATCCCTTGCCTCTACCATTCAAGAGTAACCTTTAAAATGCCCAGGTTCAGAAATGTACGGTAAATATTGATTTTCCTTTAATTTGAGGTCCCTTGCCATTGTGCCACTTTCTACATCAAGTTCAGAGTATGGTTACTATCAGAAGATTAATTACTGTTGACAAATTCATTTCAATTACACCAATTAAGCTTACTATGATTCGGATCCCTTTGCACGCATTGATCAGCCCACTAATCAGGGGGAATTTAAAGAAATATTATTTACAAGGAATCTAGCAATTATGAACACGCTAGCCATTGTGAAGGGAGTCTCTTAAGAGGTAGGTTTTGCACTTTTGTAAGATTAGCCAATGTGAAAAAATTACTTCAGCCACCACGAATTACACTAGATCCAGTGCTTATGGGGAACCTATAGTCGAGCACTTTATCCTTCAACTCTGATGAACGTGAATCCAGTTCATCTCATTGTCATGGGGTATATCTTTCTATAAACGTGACAAGAGGAAGTTAGAAAAACTTTTGTATATATAAGATACTTTAATTTCTAGCCAAACACATGATCCATATACTTTTCTTACTCGTTATCTTATATTTTATGCATTTATGACCATGATTATTGAGGCAAACCACCGTTCAAGAGTATTTGGACCCCCTTATATAAAGACAATTATGGGGGACCCCCTGTGGGAAACCGGGTTTTTATTTATGTAGGGAAATTTAATAAGAGTGTGATTTGCAGCAATAATAATGGTCAGAAATGCAAACTAAGCGCAAGATAACCAGTTGGAAAATTATATGGTTCACGTAAGGGGCTGAAAACAGGCCGAAACATGATTATTTAAAACTTTTGAGATTTGTAAAAGGATACATAACCTAACAAACTCACCTAATCTAACCTAGTAGTTCCCAGGTCACAACCCCTAAGTCGGGGGCAAGCCCCTCGACCCCCTTTACCAGGTCACAACCCCTATCTGAGGGCAAGCTCCCCGGACCCCCTCCCCAGGTCACAAACCTTCCAAGGTCACAGCCGATAGTCAGAACCCCCTTCCCAGGTCACAAACAAAGTAAAATCACAAATAAATCATTACATTATGATAAAGGAAATCGCAAATAAATGCTTACATTATGATTGACACCATTTTTTTTTTTCGTCTGGCAAGCTTTACAGTAGAAATGTGATTGTCTTCCCGAAAAATTAAGTCAGAATCAAACCTTTGAGGCATTATTTCGCTGTTATTTTTTAATTTCACACGAGTAACAACAGTTTTACACTTAACGCAGAGCATTTCCACCATAATCAATTGCCGACATAAACAAAATTACTCTAAATTTTGAAATAGATTCATGTACTTAACTTACGTTCCCTCTTCGAGATGTCTTTACGTGATGGTGGTAAGTTGAAACTGAAGGGGAAGGTGATAAAAAAATGGCTGTTGTAGAACAACATCCAGGAACTTGGCAAGAAGTACTTTTAAGCTGTCAATTGGTTTAAAAAAACACCTGACAAATACATCATTGTAAATGCACAGAAAGCTTCCCAAACCATGGGGAAAACGCATGTGCAATAAGTCCCGTTCAGTCTCTGATGTGAGTGAAAAACAAACTTAACATTTTAATAGACCGATACAGAGAGAATTATCAAACTAACCAGCACTCTACCATTTCTTATAGCGAATTCCAGTTCGCTAGAAATTAGAGTATCATATATTTACTAAAACTTTATAAAAGGTTTAAAGGCTACGCATGAATGGCAGAGAGAAGGGGAAGTACAGTACCCTAGAAATTTGCCATTATATCTAGAAATTTGCCATGATATATATATATATATATATATATATATATATATATATATATATATATATATATATATATATATATATATATATATAAATATAATATATATAATATATATAATATATATAATATATATAATATATATAATATATATAATATATATAATATATATATATATGCACTGTATGATCAGCTCCCAAGCTAAATCCAGGAAGGGCAAAGTAATGTCTGCTGATGACTCAGCAGGTAGGCTTTTAGGCTACTCAAAGTTCCTTACCCCTTGCTCACAAAAATAAGATGGCAGACCGCAGTTTAAATTACAAAAAACAAAACCAGGATTTCTGAGAAATGGCAAAATAAATAAAGTTGGTAATATTTAGATAAAGAATAGGCAAATTGCAGTAGTGTAAGGCATAATCAATTCATTCTACTAGAGCTTGAGTGAGTTTCGAACTCGCGTCCAACAGATTGAGAGACAAATATGTTACCAATGGGTTTCCACAACCCATGCAATTGCATATGAATTGTGAAAAATTTCATGTTGCCCTCCATTCAAGGCATCAAAATCATATGGTCATTTTATTCTTTTTAAGATTCCCTCAATAAG
>NC_090755.1:72950305-72962805 GCF_036898095.1 Palaemon carinicauda
ATTTGCGTTGTCCTAATCAATCACTTTCATATTCTTTTAACCTTGACTTTGAATAACCCTTCAAAACAGGAAACTTGACATAAACTTATGGGATGAGAGGGTGGGGCTGGATGGAGACAATGTTCATAAGGTTCCTCTATGACCTATGTCATGAAAATCCTTTGCACCTTCCTCAAATTTAATGAGGTTATCTACTGTAAATGACGTCATGATTTTTCAGCTCATTATTATTATTATTATTATTATTATTATTATTATTATTATTATTATTATTATTATTATTATTATTATTATTATTATTGCCTTAGTTAACTGGCATTCAATTTATACGAAACTTTTTCTGCTGATTGGCAGCTCAAACAGCTGATTGCCCGCCCAAACAGCTGATCACCCGCCCAAACAGGTGATTGGCCGCCAAAACCCAAAATTTATTATATTATATATAGAAGAAATCCAAGAACGAGTATTTATGATAGGCAGGTTAGAAAATGCACTGTAAAGTTTTTAATCATATTTCTTCAAAAAATAATGCGTTACGCCAGTATTTGTAACTCAAAATAGTTCGAAATAGAACAGATGTTTACGAAATATTAGGGTTTCTGTAGGAACCATTCTAACACCAATAATGTCATTGCTTTTAGTGATTTACATTTATGAAATTTAGTTTTCCGGTAAGGCTTCCGTATTGGAAGGCCATTATTGAGTTGTGGGAAACAAAAGTTTTAAAGAGACAAAGGGATCTGTTTTAACAAAGGGAGCTTATTCGCAGTTTAGAAACATTAGGGAAAGGAGAGAGAGAGAGAGAGAGAGAGAGAGAGAGAGAGAGAGAGAGAGAGAGAGAGAGAGAACTCGTACACTGTAATGGTATTTCCTTTCTTATTTGCAGTTTAGAAACATTAGGGAAAAGAGAGAGAGAGAGAGAGAGAGAGAGAGAGAGAGAGAGAGAGAACTCGTACACTGCAACGGTATTTTCGTTCTTTTGTATCTCTCGCTCTCCCCCGCACTGATAACAGAACTTGTTTAAGCTTGCTTTCACATGTATATTTATATGAATTTTTGTGACATTATTGCTCGAAACTGCTTCTATATAAACTCGTTAGCGGTTGTATAAAAGTTAGTTGCATTCATCTCGCCTCCCTATTATAACCTAACAGCCACCTTGCACAATTGATGACCGCCAGAGGACCAGGTCAGTCATGCCTTCCCTCTAAATGCTGTGCCCTGCTGTTTGACTCTTCTATCCACGCCACATCCATGAAACTACCGCCCTTTGCCAGTGCAGAGGCATTTGACTGGTTTCAGCACACTGAAGTTCAGTTTCGCATCAAGGGTGGGACTCACTCAAGCACCAAAGTAGTCTATGTCCTCGCGGTGATCTCTGAGGACACTTTCCCAGAAATCTCCGATTGGCTGCTTTGCGACTAAGGGGACACCCCAATAGCGTACAAAGCCTTCAAAACATACCTCCTGGAACAGTACTCATCATCGCCAGCTGCCCGTATAGCCAAGCATTTTCAGCTCTCTCAACAACCGTTGGGGGACCAAAAGGCTTTGCTCGCCCTCAGGAAAATTACCAGTATTGCTTCCCTGTAACCTGTTGCAGACGGCTCTCCTCTGGAGGTGAACTTACTTCATGCCTTTTGGGTACAATGCCTACCCAAACCTGTACATGCTGCCATCTTTGATGTTGATATTTTGCCTATGAAGGACCTGACCAAAGTCGACACCCCTCAGAACAGCCACTTCATTACCTTCAAGACCTCCATCAATGCCTCAACTCTGACGAAGAGGACAATTATTCAACATCGACAGAAGCTGATGTGAATGTGGTAGGACACAGACACCCACTCCGTGACCTGCCTGATCAGTGACAAAGCTGCCCTCCCCCCCACATATATGCCACCCCTCACATCCCAACCGACAACCTCTCCAGCCACTTACTGACGCCCATTGGTCGCAATTATGCTACTACCACTACAGATTCGGGGCTGCTGCAAACTGTTGTCAGTGGCCAAAAGACTTGTAAGCAGGCCATTGCTTGTAGCAGTGGCCTCCACTATCACTAATCTTGTAACTTTACATGATGTGGTTACGAACGTGCGGTTTTTGGTAGACACTGGTGCTTGCCATTTTCTTATACCAAAGCCACTCTCCATGACACAACATAGTCAATCTAAGCCTGCTGACGTCCCCCTGGTAGCAGCCAAAAAATCTGCGATCTCCACCGAAGGGTATGAGACCCTCACATTTTTGTTTGGGAACACTAAATATCATTGGAAGTTTCTCAGTGTGGACGTCACATTGCCAATCCTCGTTGCAGGTTTCCTCTCCAATTCCAACTCCTGGTAGATCTTCCTCACTGACAGTTAGTCAACGCAGACTTGTACTCATCGACACCTTTTCACCCCCCCCCCCTCCCTTCGACTGTGCTCTCCACATTAGCGCACCCACGATTGCCTACGCACACCTCCTAATGTTGTACCCGGAAGTCTTTCATCCAGAACTTCACCAAAGAACCAAAGTTCCTGCCATGCATGATATTTATCACCATATCAAGATGGTGGGGCCCCTGTGTTTGCAAGATTCAGGTGTCTGGCTCCGGATCTTTTCGCAGCCGCTAAACAAATGTTCGCCAAAATAGATGAAATGGGCCTTTGGCAAAAGGCCTCAAGCTCATAGTAGTCACCCTTACACATACTCCTGAAGAAAGATGGCTCCCTGCATCCTTGTGGGGGTTACAGGTGTCTGAACTTGCAAATAGAACTGGATCACTACACCTTCCCAAACATCATCAACATTACTTGTACAAAGCGAAGCTTTTCTCCACGCTTGACCCCTTGAAGGATTGTTATCAGGTACTCCTGAACCCAGGAGATATCCCCAAGACTGCCATCACCACCCCTTATGGTATATACACCTTTGATTATTCCTGTTTTGGCCTTCGTAATTCTGGGGCTACTTTTCAATGCCTCATGGATGGCATCTTTGCTGACCACCTCTTATGTGTATGTCACGTGGACAACATATTTGTGTTCGCTTCCTCTAAAGAAGAACACCTCCATCATCTATGCATTGATCTCAACTGCCTACAATAGAACAGCTTTGTTTTCCAGTATGACAAGTGTACCTTTGACGCCAATGAGGTATTGTTCTTAGGGCACTGGATCACTCCTGAAGGCGTCCAACCCTCCTTGAATCGATAGCAGCTGTTCATAACTTCCCCACACCCTCAACTGTCAAAGCTCTGCAAGAATTATTGGCCGTGATCAACTGTAATCCTCGTTTCCTGTCAGCCATCGCTGTTACTCTTGCCCCCCTCCATGACTCCCTCAAGAGCAAGCCACAGGACCAGAAGTGGTGTCCCCTTCAAGAAGCAGCCTTCTGCAACACAAACAAATGTGCTATCAACCGGTGCTGCTCTTACTTTTTCCATGTCATATGCCCCTACCTTCTCTCCACTCATGCCAGCAACGTCGCTATTAGTGCAGTATTCGAGCAGGTGGTCAACGTCTCTCACATTGGCTTTTTTGTAGAAAACTGTCTAAGGTGGAATCCGGTTATTCTACCTTCGACAGTGAATTGCTGGTAGTGCATTTGGCTGTCTGTCACTTTCTTGCATGGTACGCCCTTTGTCATTCACACAGACCACATGCCTCTGGTGCACTATTCACTCGACAGTCTGATGTCTGGTCCGGCCATCAACGCCAACATCTTTCTACCGTGGCTGAATAAAATTGCACTCTGCACTATGTCCCTGGAAAACTTAATCCCATTGCTGATGCTTACATTGGTTGCCATTCACCTGGCATTGGATTACTACACATTGCTAGAAGCTCCCCCCAAAAATCCAGAATACCAAGCATGTAGGACATCCTGCACATCTTTCCATTGGGAAGACGTCAACAGTACCAACTCCAACGCCACCCTCCTCTGTGACGTCAGTACTGTTAGACCATTATCATGGATACCTGCTCCCATGCACTGACAGGTGTTTAACTTCATTCATGGCCTTTCACATCCATTAGGCCAATCTACTGCACATCTACTGAAGACAAGGTTCATTTGGCACAGCATTGTTAAGGAGGCTAAGGATTGTGCCGGCGTCTGCACTTCCAGCCAAGCTTGTAAAGTACATCGACACACATATTCAGGAGGCGGCACCTTACCTCAGCTCCAGCGTCATTTTGTACCCATTCACGTCAATGTAGTAGGTTCCCTACCCCCATTACAAGGATATTATTACTAGTTTACCATCATTGACTGCTCCACTCATTGCCCTGAAGCTATTCCTGCAATGTCCACCTACTGTACATCTGCCTTACTCTTACGCTGAATAGTCAGATTTGCTATCCCTGAGCATATTACTTCTGACTGGGGTTCCACTTTCACCTCTCAATTTTGGATATCATTAGCAAATCTCCTGGGCCTCACCCTATATCAGACGACCACCTACAGTGCTGCAGCCAACAGAATGGTTGAACGTTTTCATTGCACCCTCAAAGCAGCTTTGATGTCCCGCTGCAATGACTACAAATGGTTTACTAAGATTTCCTGTGTCCTACTGGGACTAAAGACAACTCCTACAGACGCCCTTGATTTCTCGCGGCTGAAATGGTGGTATGTTAGCTAGACGTCAGCCATCCGATGAGATACTACTGCTACAGAGTTATGGGGTCTTTGACTGTGGTCAGACAGTACTACAGTGGTCCCTTCTCTCTGGTTATGGTTCATTTTCCCTTTGCCTACACATACACAGAATAGTCTGGCCTATTCTTTACATATTCTCCTCTGTCCTCATACACCTGACAACACTGAGATTACCAAACAATTCTTCTCTCAAGGGGTTAACTACTGCACTGTAATTGTTCAGTGTCTACTTTCCTCTTGGTAAGGGCAGGAGAGACTTTAGTTATGGTAAGCTGCTCTTCTAGGAGAAGGACACTCCAAAATCAAACCATTGTTCTCTAGTCTTGGATAGTGCCATAGCCTCTGCACCATGGCCTTCCACTGTCTTGTGTTAGAGTTCTCTTGCTTGAGGGTACACTCGGGTACACTAATCTATCTAATTTCTCTTCTTCCTGTTTTGTTAGAGTTTTTATAGTTTATTTAAGAAATATTTATTTTAATGTTATTGCTCTTAAAATTTCCTATTTTTCCTTGTTTCCTTTCCTCATTGAACTATTTTCCCTGTTGGAGCCCCTGGGCTTATAGCATCTTGCTTTTCCAACTAGGGTTGTAGCTTTGCAGATAATAATAATAATAATAATAATAATAATAGCAACCCGTTGGTCATCCCTGCCATTTTTTTTTCTGTCTGCAACCTCCTTCGACACTCCAGCTCCTACATCACGTTGTGGGGAAATTTACTCCAACCACCAGACTTACAAGCCCCTAGCAAAGCAACTCATATTGACAGATTTGCACTCTGTAATGTAAGTTTTCCTTCGGAATGACATTAGAAAGCTACTGCTGACCTTACAGCTAATGGAATGGTTGAACATTTTAGTCACCCACTCAAAGTAGCTTTGCTGTCCCGCTGCAATGACTCCAACTGTTGTACTCAGCTTTCCTGGGTAAAAACGCCCTGGGATATCTTGGCATCGGAAGTGGTGTATGGCGACCTGTTGGTCATCCC
Organism: Palaemon carinicauda; assembly: GCF_036898095.1. Lineage (NCBI taxonomy): Eukaryota > Metazoa > Arthropoda > Malacostraca > Decapoda > Palaemonidae > Palaemon > Palaemon carinicauda. The sequence goes on from NC_090755.1 coordinate 72,955,941, forward strand.
TGCCAGATTTTTTGTCAGCAACCTCCTCTGACAATCTCCAGTGCCTACATCACGTTGTGGAAAAATATACTCCATGCCCCCAGACTTACAAGCCCCAAGCAAAGCGCCACTCACTAACAGATGACAGATTTGCACTCGACAACGCATGTTTTCCTGCGCAACGACACTAGCAAGCCATCGCTTTCTTGAGCTGAAGGTTTTTTAATTAACATTCATAGTAAAATATGATTGGGTCTCCCTTGACCTACACGTGTTTCACAAACGCTCGTACACTGTATCGTTATTTCGCATATTTTTGGTATCTATCGATCTCCCCCTCGCTGATAACTGAACCTATTTAAGCTTGCCTCTGCATGTATCAGTTTGTTTGAATTTTTTTGACATTCTTGCTCGGAACTGCTTCTACATATCTGTTGAATAAAAGTTAGTTGCATTCACTTTGCCTCTCTGTTATAATCTAACAGCCATCTCGACACAGCTTTAATATCTTTTATTGTTTATATTGTAATACTGGGCTTCTCTACCACACAAATGTGTAAGAGATTTTAGATAAGTAAAGAAACTGCATTCAAGTTGGGTTTGCGTGGGTTAGAGAGAGAGAGAGAGAGAGAGAGAGAGAGAGAGAGAGCCTTACCTTATTGCCTTATTTTTTGTTCGGGTTCCCCCAGGTCCCTCAGTGTGAGGCACCTCGTATATCCACCAGAGAGTTGCTAATGCATCTTCTGGTGTATTTTGCATCTTCCAGTCTTGGATGGTCTGGATGCATATTAGGTATTTATCGAGCTTATTCTTAAACACATCTATGCTCACTCCTGATATGTTTCTTAGATGAGCTGGCAGCACATTAAATAGTCGCTGCATTATCGATGCTGGTGTGTAGTGGATTAATGTCCTGTGCGCCTTCCTTAGTTTACCTGGTATATTTTTTGGCACTATTAATCTACCTCGGCTTGCTCTTTCTGATATTTTTAGCTCCATGATGTTTTCAGTAATTCCTTCTATTTGCTTCCATGCTTGTATTATCATGTAGCGTTCTCTTCTCCTTTCTAGACTGTATAGTTTTAAAAATTTCAGTCTTTCCCAGTAGTCAAGGTCCTTAACTTCTTCTATTCTAGCAGTATAGGACCTTTGTACACTCTCTATTTGCGCAATATCTTTTTGGTAGTGTGGGTACCATATCACATTGCAGTATTTGAGTGTACTACGTACATAAGTTTTGTAAAGCATAATCATGTGTTCAGCTTTCCTTGTTTTAAAGTGTCTGAATAACATTCCCATTTTTGCTTTACATTTAGCCAACAGTGTTGCTATTTGGTCGTTGCATAACATATTCCTATTTAACATTACACCAAGGTCTTTAATTGCTTCCTTGTTTGTGATTGTCTCATTATTAGGTCCCTTGTATGCATATACCATTCCTTCTCTGTTTCCATAATTTATTGATTCGAATTTATCGGAGTTAAATACCATCCTATTTATCTCCGCCCAGAGAGAGAGAGAGAGAGAGAGAGAGAGAGAGAGAGAGAGAGAGAGAGAGAGAGAGAGACGGGAGGTGAGGTTGAGAGATGTTCATGATAAATTGCACATCAATCTGATTGAAACTTGAAACGATATCTGTAATATTATCAATATTCCCTAAACTATTTCATATTCCGCGTAGGGTCATTCATCAAAGCAAATTGATTAGCCGAATGCATTTAAGTAAATGATGCAGGTAAAGTATAAAATAAAATAAGGAATAGATGATAAGATATGGAATCGCTGCTCAGTGGTTATTAATCTACCTTAACCAGCAATAAACCTAAGATTGATGCCAGTTGTGAATTATGTACCTGGCAGTCAATAGACTGAGGTAGATCGCCGTCAGGGTTGAGAAGGGCTTGTGGCGAGCGAATTCACACTTAAGAGAACCAACCCCACGTGTATGAAAAGAAGAATGATTGGAAAGATTGATAATAAGTACTTGAATAACTATATAAAGTGGAGGAAAGTTCTCATCTAGAACTTTTACCGGTAGAGAATCGGTAAGGAATATCCGATAAAATTGCGATAGGAAGGTACACCAATGAAGAATTCTGAAATTATAATTCCGTAAGGGGCCGGGGACAGGGTCTACAGTGCACTTCGCGTGCTGCACTGTAGGCATTACTGTCTTGATTGTATTAGAAGCATTTTTTGACCCTATGCAACAATTGTATTATATCCTCCTACTTTACCTCTATCCAAGCGCTTCTAACTTTTACAATAAGGGTTTTACCCGGGATGAACTTGTGTGGTGAATGACCTCACAGACCCCAGCGCCAAGTTGTATAGCCCTAATATACAAATCTCTGAAGAAAGTACAAGATGAAATTTTTCATTGTCAATAAAAATGAAGAAGCAAATGAAGGATGCGAGATTAATATCAAGAGGACTAGGATGCCTTTCGCCCACAACTGACGGTCGTAAATCGACAATGTAAATGCGAAAATGATAATTTGAACTTCGAATTCCTCTGTGGAAATGCCAGGCTGATTTCAGTCTCGTGCAATCCTAAATTTGCAGTGGGTAGTGCTCAGCTGAATGCTAATGGGAATTTGATACTCCTGCACACGAACACACACACACACACACACACACACACACACACACACACATATATATATATATATATATATATATATATATATATATATATTTATATATATATATATATATATATATATATATATATATATATATATATATATATATATGTGTGTGTGTGTGTGTGTGTGTCATCATCATCAACATCATCAGCCTTAGCCTGTTCACGGCAGGACAAAGGTCTCACACACGTCTTTCCACTCGTGTGTGTATTGTTTTTCTGTGCTAGTCTATACCCACAAATTTTATTAGTTCATCAATCCATCGTCTTCTCTATCCCCTGATTCTTGTACAATCTCTTGGGACCCATTCTGTTATTCTTAATGTCCATCTATTATCTGCCATTCTCATTATATGTCCAGCCCATGTCCATTTCTTTTTCTTACATGTTGTTAGAATATCATCTACTTTAGTTTATTCTCGTTCATTTCCATGTTACTCTTTTTCTGTCTCTTATTCCCATCATCATTATTCTTTCGACAGGTCTTTGAGTTGTAACTAACTTATGTTCTAAGGCTTTAGTAAGGCTCCATGTTTCTGATGCATGATTTAATACTGGTAGGACCATCTGATTAAATATTTTTCTTATTAGAAGAAGTGGCATTTTCCTTTTCGTAAACTCAATTTGTTTGCCAAAAGCTCTCCATCCCATGCTTATCCTTCTTTCATTTCGATCTCATATCCTTGGGAAACACGTACTGTCTGTTTTAAGCATGTATATTCATTAACAATCTCTAGAGGTTCATTCATTGCCCTTATTTGTTGTCTGCATTTTCATTGAACATTATCTTACTTTTATTCATATTCATGTTCAGTCCCACATATCTGGTTTCTCTGTTCAAAACTTCTATCATCTTTTGCAATTTCTCCCATGATTCACCAAACAGAACTACGTCATATGCAAATAATAAGCTGTTAAGTTATTCCCCATTAATGTTAATTCTAACATTTTCCCAATTTGAATGTTTTAAAACTTCTAGGCATGCTGTAAATTATTTGGGAGAGATGGGGTCTCCCTGTCTAACTCCTTTCTCAGTCGGAATTTTCTCACTATCTTTATGTAGTTTTAGGATTGCTGTATTTGCCCTACAGATCTCTCTCTCTCTCTCTCTCTCTCTCTCTCTCTCTCTCTCTCTCTCTCTCTATATATATATATATATATATATATATATATATACATATACATATATACATGTATATATATATGTATATATATATATATACATATATATATATATATATATATATATATATATATATATATATATATATATATATATATATACATACTACCGCTAGAGAGTTATTAGGTCCTTTAACTGGCCAGACAGAACTACATTGAATTCCTCTCTCTGGTTACTGCTCATTTTGTCTGCTTACCTATATAGTGCACTGAATAGGCTGGCCTATTCTTACCAAATTTACATTTGTTTTCATACACCTACCAACACTGAAATTTCTAAATGATACTTCTTTGCTCAAGGGCTTAACTACTGCAATGTAATTGTTCAGTGCCTACTTTCCTCTTGGTAAGGGTAGGAAAGACTCTTCAGGTATGGTAAGCAGCTCTTCTAGGAGGGGGACACTCCAAAATCAAACCATTGTTCTCTGGTCTTGGGTAGTGCCATAGCTTTTGTACCATGGTCTTCCACTGTCTTGGATTAGAGTTCTCTTGTTTGGGGGAACACTCGGATACGCTGTTCTATTTTATTTCTCCTCCTTTTTTATTTTTTTATTTTTACATTTTATATGTGAAGGATCTAATTTAGTGTTGTTAGTTACTGTTCTCGAAATATTTTATTTTGGGTCTATAGTATTTCGTTTTTCCAACTAGGGCTGAAGCGTAGCTAGTGATTATATATATATATATATATATATATATATATATATATATATATATATATATATATATGTGTGTGTGTGTGTGTGTGTATATATGTATGTATATATATACATACATATATATATGTATGTATATATATATATATATATATATATATATATATATATATATATATATATATATATATATGTATATATATATGTATACACTCACACATCGACACGCACACATTTATGTATGAATGAATATATATATATATATATATATATATATATATATATATATATATATATATATATATATATATATATATAGTTAACATCACTTTTTATCATTCCTCACATTACTTCTGCCTTTTGAAGGAGTTGAATTGTTACATTTTATTTTCTATTTACTGTCATATCTTGGAATTTTCATTTATTTATCAGAATAACTCTGCTGAAATTAAAGTAATTAAATTTTGGTTCAATATCTTATTTCGCCGTTTATGATTAAATGATTAGGAAGATATTTCAAATAAGGGCAAATCTCTGAGTAACGTAGGACAATACTTAATAATTTACATACAGTAATGTTTTTAAGAATCCCCACTCCAGTTTCTTTTCGTCCCATAGCTTCTTACCGTCTTTCCACTCAATCTTCTTCTTTTAGTTATCTTTCCAATTATAATAACTTAAGGAATAGATATTTATTTGAGGCTCGAGGTGAAGGGGGGCAGGTTCATCCTTGCCAAGATTCTTGGACATGATGTGTCCTACTATGCAAGTGGCATTTTTAGATTTATTTCAGAAGAAGGTCTTTTGAAAACTATTCATCTTTTATAATTACATTCAACTTTTATGGTTTTAATTGAATATTCTTATAAATGTATATATATATATATATATATATATATATATATATATATATATATATATATATACTGTATATACAGTATATAAACTAAATGATATCGGTGTCAATGACCTTAGATGTAAGGATGCCTGAAAACTTTAAATCAATCAATCAATCAATCACTCGTAGGCTAATTTTTCTCACATCTCTTCCTTCTCTCTTCACAGTTCTTTCTTCTCTCCTCCCACTTCCCACCCTTCCTATTTCCACTCATTCTCCTTCCTTTACTATTGTCCTCCTATTTCTTGTCTAGCTTAACTAGATCATCCTTTTGCCTCTCCCCACACTTTCTTCCCATTTATTCTCATTCCAATCTTACTCTATGTAATATTCTCGCTACTCCTCCCAGTCGCCACCATTCTCTTCCCACTTCTGTTCCCACTCATTCTTTTCTTATTTTTCCTTTTCCAGATCTTCCTACCACTCCTCCTACCATTCTTCCTTCCCCCATTTCTCATTCCTTCATACACTCCTCCAAAACCTCCTCCTCTTCCGCCCAATTGTTGTCTTCACCATCCCCCTTTCTCTTCCCTCCCATCTTCCTTTTCTTTCTCTTCCCACTCGATTGGGAGAATAGAAATATCTAAACTTTCCACTCTCTTGGAACCAATCATCCGACGCATGACAACCAATTCGTAAAAGAGAGAAAAAGAAGAAAAAGCAAAAAAAGAAAAAAAGAAAGATAATTCATCGTAATGAGAAAACTTGTCTTTTATCCTTCGCTTTTCTCTCCTCTTTCCAAATCCTTGATTTTTTTTTTCATTTTTTACGGGGTCTAAATCTAACGTCAATTTAAGTTTTTCTTTTGAGTTTGACCTAATTTTTCTTAGGCTAGTCATAGATGTGACGCTATGATATTTTTTTTCTTGATTATAGTCATAGATATTGAGTTTTATTTATATTATCATTAGGTTTATATTCTTGTTATATTTAGAATCCGTTTTTTTCTCGCAACATAAATAATTCCATTTTTTATTCATTGAAATGTATTGGTAAGTGGTAGCTTATTGGAAACATCCCTACCTGGCGATATGCCGGACTGGGGTTCGAGCCTCGGTGAAACTCGATAGTTTCTTGTACTGTCTGCAAGTTCACTATCTTTGTGAGATAGGGATGGGGATTTTGGGGGAGCCAATAGGCCTACCTGCTGAGTCATCAGTTGCCATTGCCTGACTCTCCCTGGTCTTAGTTTGGTTGGAGAGCGGGCCTAGGTGCTGATCATATGTATATATGGTCAGTCTCTAGGACGTTGTCTTATAGGGCAGGGTTGCTGTCCCTTTCCTCTGCCATTTATGATTGACTTTTAAACCTTTATATTATTATTATTGTTATTATTATTATTATTATTATTATTATTATTATTTATTTTCATTATTATTATTATTATTATTATTATTATTATTATTATTATTATTATTATTATTATTATTATTATTATTATTATAATTATTATCATCATCATCATCATCATTATTATTATTATTATTATTATTATTATTATTA
>NC_090755.1:72982805-73027805 GCF_036898095.1 Palaemon carinicauda
TATTAATTCCTAGTCCGCTGGACGACGATAATGCAAGGGGATTTTGCAATTCTACATTCGAACGGCCATGGGGGAGTTGCACGTGATAATGATCAGTTGTTAGCTCTCATGAATCTCTTATCGAGGGATAATTAAAATTTTATATCCTACTGGGTTTTTTTTATAAGGAGTATAACAACACATTGTTAGTTTAACTTGTCCTTTTACTTACAAAATTCTACCACTTAGATGACATGAACAATAAACGCAAGAAAACTGTAAATCTGAATCAGTTAGGTGGGAGTAGCTAGATTGATTTTAGGAGCAGTGTAGGTTGAACGCTGGGCCCAGTCTCACTCTTCTTGGAGCCACCCGTTAAAACTTCTCATGGCCACCAGCCAAAGACTTCTAAAAGTGTAGATCAGGTCGTCTCCATTTAGAGCACACGTGGGAGGGACATTGGAAGCGACGGAATCCATCCACCAAGAGATCGGTGGAGTGAAGCTGTGAGGCCCACCTTGAAAGTTCATCATTGGCCAGGAAGTTCCAAGGGGTTATCAGTCCAGAAAATAGAGTTCACTGGGTAGATACTGCCAAGAGAGAGTGTGTGGAAAAGCAGGTGTTAAAGTTGTTCAGAAATGAAGAAACATTAATGCAAGTGTGAACTTCTCTTTATAAATCTGGGAAGGATTTGACATTAGACCGCTAATTTCCCGGGCGGTTCAAGAGTCGAGACAGTTTTAATAATAGGCGCTGGTCAACAATAGGGTCACAGGTCAACGTATTAAGATATGAAGGGTGTGGAGTGCAGGTGTTAAATCTGGGAATGGCTGAGGATGACGTTAATTTCCCTTGGGAAGTGTTGGGAGCTTTTAACAATGGGATTTATTCCACAATGGGGTGTTTTAGAGGGCAAGGGTCAACATTTAGCCATAGGTAGTGAGAACTCTCAGGGGATCGCACACCAGGGTAAGGTAAGGAGCAAGGTTTTGAAATGCAAGTGTTCAAGCGGAGATAACAGAAATTCAATTTAAGTAACAAAAGAGTCCACGCTTGTCTAAAAATAACAATGCAGGTGTGGAAGCGAAATCTCAAGTTTGACAGGGAGCGAAAGATTAATGTTTTTTTGTTGATAGTAGGAATAACATACGGTAGGTATAAGATTTGGTTAGTCATGAAGAGTGTAAATCTATAAATGGTGATTAAGAGTAAAATGCCCAAATTGCTTATGTTAAGAATATTCAGTTAGGATTTAATAAATAATATTAGATTTATTTGAGCACTAAACATGAGTGGTTTACTACAATTAATTTTCCAAAGGATTAATTGCATACAAACTTATGAATAATTATTCGAATACTTTTCTCATTCTTCAATATTTTGTTCATTTCTCTCCTTTTCTCTGGAAAATAGTAAAATGTTCGAAATCTTTGATTGATTTCGGACAGTAGTAGTAGTAGTAGTAGTAGTAGTAGTAGTAGTAGTAGTAGTAGTAGTAGTAATGATGATATAATAGTAATCATAGCTACAATTAAGTTTCTATTAGTATTATTACCTGGCCTCCTCTAAGGAACATTCCTGGCTGCGCTGAATTCAATATTTGAAAGTCCAATATCATCCTTCCCCCCCCCCCCTCCCCCTTATTCCCTCCTCTCCCTGTCGTAAATGTGGAACCTGAATTCAGCCTTCATTAGCAAGTCAGCGGGTCGTAAATGAGTTTCACGAAAAAGCTCCCCTGTGTGGCCTGTCCCGTCTCAACCTAATGGCTTTCATTAACTTAATGATTTCCTTTAACTGGGCCTTTGATCTGAATGCTCAAGAGACCACACATGTTGAAAGAATTATCCAGATCTTTCGTGTTTCAAAATTTAGAATTCCTTATAATTACTATGTGTTCCTTTCTAGTCTGCTGTACTTGCTTCTTCTTCTGTAATTCAAGGACTTGTGATATTCATGTTTAAAATCCGGTAGCATTCGCCCTTATTGCAGATTGGTCCTGATTAGTTCTTCGCCCAACACTGTTAAAAAACCGTAATTTTTATCGGAAATTCCCCTTAAAAATATACTTTTCTCTGCCGTATTTCTGTAAATTACAGGCGACCGTAAATTTTACCCTACTTTGTTATCAAATTTTACAGGTTGGTGACCGTAATATCACTTCTTAACGTCACTATATCCGTTTTCGAAACGGTGAATGTCTGGGAACATTAATTCAAGGATTTTTACCGTTTTTTACGGAATTTTTTAACAGTGAAGCTTAAATTCTAGCAGTCCCTTCATTCCTTTGCTTTCCTCAAGAGTTCATGTACAATAAGCAAAAAAAAAAAAAAAAAAAAAAAAAATGAAGATCTTAATAAAAATTGCTATTCACACTTAAAAAGGCTGAATTCAGTCAAGATAATGCAAAGAAAGAAGATGACATAAAATTGAGTTTAAGCAAATAAGGAGAGATTGGTTTGCTCAAAAATAGAACTCAAAAGTACCAACGTAAAGAAATGAAACCTAGAATGAATGAATAGACCCAGATGCTAAAAGTTGAAGGCACCGCGCTTCGTGAGGATGACACTACAGGTGATGGTGAATGGTGACGCCTCTAGAAGGTAATAGTGCAAGTCCACAGTTTTAAAGATAAATGTGTGAAACCAACATATTCCTTTTTTTACATTATCTGCCATCATCTATTCATCCTATTGTATTAGAATAATTACTTTAAATGTTTAAAAAGGATGTTTTTAAGACAAATATCAATACTAGGTACATATATGCGTAAAAATCACAGGAAAACGTGATGCTCAGATGCAGAAGAACCACAGGGAAAATGAAAATACGAAATATAAGATTAAGTCCTGATTAGTTTCGTGATATATATATATATATATATATATATATATATACTGTATATATATATATATATATATATATATATGTGTGTATACTGTATGTATATATATATATACATATACATATATACATATATATATATATATATATATATATATATATATATATATATATATTTAAATTTGTAAAATGTATCGTAATTGCATGATTTTCCCAATGATAAGGAGAGGAGGAAAGGCGTAGAATAAATCGGTATATAAATGACAAAGGATACAAATATTGTCATCAGAAAATCCAATCTCTGTAGACCTTCACCAGAATTTAGCATTGTAGACACTGAATCAAATTCATTTTCTTGTTCTGTTTTCTGGTATCTTTTTGTGGCCAATCGCCGGTGTCACCGGGTTGTGATGAGCCAAGAGAGGTTGTGAACCAAAGGCGAGATGAATGCAACTGGGTATTTTATTATAGACACATCGGGTATATATACACACTAGGTCTCGGTAATAAGGTCACAAAATACAAACATGCTATTTCTTGTCTAACCGACAACAGTTAACAATGAAATAGGCAGACATGTTAATACAAGTTGCTCTCGGTGCGAGGGGAGAGTGAAGATACAAAGGATAATACATACAAAAAAGAGAAATGTCGTTACTATGTACGATCGTGTGACACACGAGTGGTACAGGGTCTTGTGAAACTAGTTTCAGACGACTTCCACAAGTTTGAAGTGACTCCTCAGTCAAATGAGACTAGTTTGAAATGACTCAGCCGTCGAATTGAAGTGATGTTCTCCAATGAAATGAAGGAAGTGAGAGTTTTTAATGTTAAAAAGTACCCTGAACATTTCAGAAACGACAAGGGGAAAACACAAATTTCCGGAGAAAGCGTCGGTCTTTCTTTCGTCTAGTGGATATCTTAACTTTAAATTGAAATCAGAACCATCCGGAAAAAATAAGATAAATTTCAAAAACACCTGCGAACTTCTTATAGTTATAGACATTAAAGGAGACGGAAACTTAATTGTCGTTGTAAACTAAGGATGCAGTGGGTAGAAATAAAGTGTTATTTAATTTCAGATAAAATCGTACTCAACAAGTAGGACTAAAAATATTACAACTATAATACCATTTCCTAAATCAGTCTCACTGCTATACCTTGAGCACGGCACGCGGCACACTGCAGACATTACTAGAAGGTCGGTAACATGTCCTTCGTCCCATAACTGTATCCTCTTATGAATCTTCTACTGAACCTCGTCCTCACTATCTTTCGTCCATCTTGCCATCTTACTTCAACTTGTTTGTATTTCTGCATTTCAACATTTTAAGAAGCATAGGTTTTATTGATAAGGATTAAATTTATGTTTATCACAGATTTTTATCCCTTATTTCTATATCTTCTATTTATTATGTAAGAGTCGAACTAGACTCCTTGAACTAGTGAACCTCCTCCTAATTAATAATAAACTATTGCCTTATTGAATGGCCTCCCCGGCTTGAATGTTGGGCCTCAAGACCAAAAACCCATCAATCACATTGCCTTTAGGCTTAGCATAATACCCTAATTGACAAACATGTTTGCTTGAAGATTAGACTAAAACAAAAAATAGAGAGAGAGAGAGAGAGAGAGAGAGAGAGAGAGAGAGAGAGAGAGAGAGAGAGAGAGAGAGAGAGAGGAGAATCAGCCCTTAAGAAGATAAAGGGGATTAACAGAGAACTTTTTGTTATATAATTACGCTAAAGACCAGACAGATTGTAATGTATATAAAAACTTTATTAATCTGAAAGTTGTAGTTCCACGTCTCATATACGGAATGTAATATCTCTCTCTCTTTCTCTCTCTCTCTCTCTCTCTCTCTCTCTCTCTCTCTCTCTCTCTCTCTCTCTCTCTCTCTATATATATATATATATATATATATATATATATATATATATATATATATATATATATATATATATATAGTGTTTGGGTGGTTTTGGTCAGAGCCGTTTTCAGGTCATTCCCATTCATTATTAAGGGACTTGTGGCATCAGTAGATTAAAACAAGAATTTTATAGTTTCCAAGGCTAGAGTTTTGAAGAAAGGAGTGGTAATTCATTACTGTTCTGTTCCATTTATTTAACTCTAATTTAAGGTAAGTCCCTGAATGATAAACATTTGATGTTAATATTATATATACTCATAGTTAAGGTAACTTTAGAATCAATTGGTGAAAGTACAAATACTTTAAATTAGAAGCATTATTCACATTCCTTTTTTTATGAGGATTGAGATACTACCGCTAGAGAGTTATGGGGTCATTTGACTGGCTAGACAATACTATATTGGGTCCTTCTCTCGGGTTACCGTTCATTTTCCTTTTGCCTACACATGCACTATATAGTCTGGCTTATTTTTTACAATACTCATCTGTCCTCGTACACTTGACAACACAAGATTACCAAACAATTCTTCTTCACCCAAGGGGTTAACTACTGCACTATAATTGTTTAGTGGCTACTTTCCTCTTGGTAAGGATAGAAGAGACTCTTTAGTAATGGTAAGCAGCTCTTCTAGGCGAAGGACACTCCAAAATCAAACCATTGTTCTCTAGTCTTCGGTAGTGCCACAGCCTCTGTAGCATAGTCTTCCACTGTTTTGGGTTAGAGTTCTCTTGCTTGAAGGTACACTTGGGCACACTATTCTATCTTATTTCTCTTCCTCTTGTTTTGTTAAAGTTTTTATAATTTATATAGGAAATATGCTAATATTGATACTGTTCTTAAAGTATTTCCTTTTTCCTTTTTTTCCTTTCCTCACTGGGTTATTTTCCATGTTGGAGCCCCTGGGCTTATAGCATCCTGCTTTTCCAACTAGGGTTGTAGCTTAGCAAATAATCATAATAATAATGATAATGTTATGTAGATTTGACAAAGTGGTGTTATGTAGGTTTGACAAAGTGATGTGCAAAACGGTGACCTGGCCAAGAGACCGCTAAAAATTACAGTGGGTATTTCACATTTATTGACAAATCCACATTATCGAAGCACTTAGAAAACACAAATGTTTAATGGGAGTTTGTTGTATAATCTTGGACCACATATTTGAAAGCTCTAGAACCTACAGTAGACATATATCTAAGTTCCAATAATTCAAAAACATCTGTAACTTCTCGTGTCGATATGATTTGTTAGCTGCACAATGTGTAACAATTCTCTCAGACATTTTGGTCATCCGGTTCTGATAAATGGGCGGATTTATGCACGTATTCTAAACTCTGTTCTAGGTTTAATAGGCAGCCAGTGTAATTCAATTAAGATAGGAATACAGAAGGTCCTCAATTTAAAATCATTCGACATACAAACATTAGGTTATACAAACACAAATCCAACTGAAATCATAAATCTCAGATATTGTATCAAAAGTTCATAAGGAAATGCTGTAATTAAACAACATTATGTAATTTAATGCAGTAAGCAAAATGACATTTCCAATATGAAATGGGACTATATGTTCATTTTTGTAACCGAACATCGTAAGCATGTGAGTTAGGTGAAGCATACCCTAGGCCAAAATATAACAAAATTCGACTTACAAACAAATCTTTGGAATCTATTAAGTTCGTAAGCTGAAGACTTTATGTAATCCTTCCTCCGGTGGGGCATATTTTACCAGTCTTGCTCCTGTGTTTATATTTTGTAATTTCCTAAGTTCCACTTTGGGTAGGTTGTGATAGATGGAGTTTCAGTAATCAATCCTGGTAATAACACATTTTATCACAAGTCTCTTTACAGAATGTTCATCCAGGCACTTCCTTATACAAGCAATGTTTATAAGATGATAACCTGCAGATTCCTACATCAGGAACTTTATTAGATATCGCAACCGGGTTATTATTTATATTCATTAGGATATCATCCAAGATTTTTAGACTTTTTTTTTCAATCACCATAAACTCGGTTTTATTTCCATTTAGTTTCAGTTGTAGCCTATAATTGGCATGCATCCCCTAAAATTAGTAAGAATTTGGTTCAGAGTTCAGCAGTATTACTCATTTAATTTATGGAGAAGTAAAATTGTGTATTGTCTGCAAAGTTTAAACTTCATTTCATACGTGTGAGTACTTTTGGTAGACCGATAGTATAGATACAGAATAAGATTGTGCCTAGAACACTTCCGTAGGGGTACCCCTCTGTTCATATAATGAATGAGAGTTTCCAATTTTTAAACAATAGTGTCTGTCAACCAAGTAGTCTTTTAGGTATTAAAAAGCTTCGTGTCCGGAAAATTCACCGCCAGCAATTCACCGCCAGCAAATCACCGTCAGCAAATCACCGTTAAAGAAAATTCACCGCCAGTAATTCACCGCCAGCAAATCACCGTCAGCAAATCACCGTTAAAGAAAATTCACCGCCAGCAATTCACAGCCAGCAAATCACCGCCAGCATACCATTCACCGTTAAAGAATTTACCTAATTATAAATCTGTAATTTTTTTTTTTTTACACATTATAAAGGACATTTAAAAATCTTCATTTGTTGCTACGACAATCTATTTATTTGTTTATACATTCATATTTAAAATAACAGCTTAAAAGGAAAAGAAATAAAATAACATTTTTATAAAATATAAATTCGAACATAAAAATCTAGTATGAAATATTATGAGCTATTCCACGCAAGTAATCAATAACTTTTACGTCTTGATCATAATTTCCGACAAGTCTTCGAAGTCGTTGGGTGCAATCTCGATATTTTTTATTTTTCTTGGGAGGTTCCTGACCAGCTACGTATTGCTCAAATCTAATTTGATTTAATGCCTGTTCTTCCTAATGCAGTCAATAAATTTCCAGATGTTTGGATGGCAGGCTGTCATCTGTTCTTCAAAAGCTCTGTGCCACCCTTCTACAGAATTGTTGTCTTCGAAAAACGATTGTTAGGCGATAAAATACTCTAAAAAAGGAAATGGGTGAATTGTTTTGCGATGAATTGTTAGGTGGTGATTTGCTAGCGGTGAATTTTCCTTAACGGTGAATTGCTGGCGGTGATTTGCAGGCGGTGAATTGCTGGCGGTGAATTTTCCTAAACTCAAAAAGCTTAATCCTCAATGCCGATGGACCATAAATCATTTAATAGCAGTTCATGCATAACTGTATCAAGTAATATTAAAATTGTTCCGTTTGTTTTCATCTATCATTTCCAGTATATCATTTATAACCGAACAAACAGCTGTCTTCGTAGAGTATAATTTTCTGTAAGCAAGCTAGTTTCGTTCAAGAATTACATTTTCTACCACTTTTGAAATGAAGGATAGATTCGAAATAGGTCTATATGAACTAAATTCCGGATAATCAAAAGCACTTTTCAGAACCAGTGAAAATATAGCCATTTTCTCAGGTTTGGGAAACTTACACTCATCTATATTTGTAATGGCTATTCTTGTTATTATATCAGGAAGACTAGGAAAGTTTATAACTTCAGTTACTTCAGATATTAACATCGGATCGATCGCATAGGTTGTTTTCTTTGCTCTCTTGGTAATCCTGGTGACTTCGTTTTGTGTTATATCATTGAATTTAGTTAGTTTTATTTGTGTATCTGGTGTATCATTAATCTGATGTTGAATAGTTTTTAAATGACTTAATTATATTTTCTATTTTGTTTTTATAGAATTCTTGAAAATTATTTGCCAGTTCTTGGTCGCTGTAACCCCCTAGTTTTCCATTTACATTTCTCATTACAAAAATTAAGAGACGATATTACTTATGTATGCCTGTTTCTGTTTCCCGGGTCTTTCTCTTATATTATTCGGTTTTTTTTCCTCCTTAATAGGTAATTATCACGGTTTTGTATTCTACCCATGTCTAGTAGCGTACTTCTAGTTTTTAACCGATTCCGCTTTCTTTATTTGCGTTTTTCCTATAAAGCCTCCCCATTAAGCAAGGGAGATGGGTCTTTAACAAATATCATTTTCCATCAGTGGACACAGATTATCATATTTAATCTTACCTGCCCTACACTGTTTAGAAAAAAAAAATTAATTTTAATCGGAAATTCTCCGTAAAAAATATACTGTTCTCATCCATATTTCAGTAAAATACAGGCGACCGTAATTTTACCATACTTTGTTCTTATATTTTACTGGTTGATGACAGTAATATCACTCCTTTACGTCAAAATATCTGTTTTTAAAACGGTTAAAATCCTGTAATAAATGTTGCCAGGCATTTACCGTTTTTTCAATGCAAATATCTAACAGTGTAGGCCTATTATATATCGTCATAAGGCCATCAATGACCACAAGGAATATTGATAGCGTGATTTATTTTCTTTGTAACGTCATCAGTAAATACACAAGGAAAGAAGTTTGATTTAAATCTAAAGCTTATTTTCTTCACCACTGCATATTTCTGTAAAGATAATCTAAAATTAATAAGTTTGTGCACTGGAGAAATAGTGCTTTTTTCTTCCAAATCTATATCAGATACATTATTATTCATACCGTCACTTAAAACTAGGTCCAACGTCTGCCCAGTCAAAGTAGTTGCACATTCAACATTATTAACCAATTGATATGAATCTACAAAAGATCAATATCGAAAAAAGATTTCTTGACATTTTGGATGAAAGAAAACTAACTTTTATTGGACACCAGGTTCGGAAACACAATACTCTGGAAAGAACGCTACTAATTGGATCAGTCTATGGTACAAGAACGAGAGGAAATTTGAGTGACAATATCAAGGAGATGTGCGGGCTAACAATGGTGGAGTTGGAAAGGAAGGCTCAAGACCGGAATGAATGGAGATGTTTTGTGCAGAGGGCCACGGCCGTTCGACATCGAACACCCCGTACTTGATGATGATGATTCTAATAACGCACTAAATGATGAAGCATCATGATTTGATGCGTCATCCATCCAAAAATTGAAGTCTCCACAGGTAACATTCCATTTTTCCATGATAATCATTTCAATGAGCATAATGAACACTTCAAATAAGATATTAGTATTTGTTCTCAGAGGTTTGTAAACTGTTACAATTGATATCTTTTGTCTTCGTGTGTAAAGCTTATTTCTATATATGCAAAATTTGTAACACCATAGCTTTTTATCATCTCGAGATTATAATTGCCTTTGTGAACGAAGAGCCCAATGCCATCCTCCTAACTTGCCCTCTCTCGGTATATGTAAGAAAGCAAGTGTGGGTGTGTGGGTGTGGGGAAGGGGGGGGGGGGCGTTCATTTCGGCAATATTAGCCTTGTCGAAGTCATTTAGCCATGTTTCAGATAATGCTGATATGTCGAATTACTTCTCATTTATCAGAAATCAAATCACATAGCCATTGATAAAAATAGAAGGAGGACTCTGAGAAATGTAAGAAGCTACAGAGGTGCAGACATTGGTAGTGTTCACCAGCTCATAGCCACACTAAAATTAGAACTGAAAGCACCTAACAGAAAGGTAGATAGAATACCTAGGTTTGATACAACTAAACTTCGAGAAGATGAGCATAAAGAAACCTTTGCAATTGAATGTAGGAATCTATTTGCAGTCTTAGAGGCTTTAAGAGACGAAGAGCAGACTATTAATGGGTGTGATATTAAGATCATATCTCAGTCACTTGGTAGTGAGGTCTTGGGACACAGTGACAAGGAGAAAGCCATGGATATCAATGATGATACTTGTAGGCTACTACTATAAAAAGGAGACAAAGACAGAAATTGATTATTGAAAGTTTTTGAGGAAATAATGAAAATTACAAGGTAGAACCTGCTAAGTATTTCAGCATTGATAGTGAAGTCTAAAGAAAAGCCTTATAAAGAAAAGTATTTATAAGGTGAAGAAGTTGAATATCCCAAGATGAACTTGTTCCGTACATTCTCTCTCTCTCTCTCTCTCTCTCTCTCTCTCTCTCTCTCTCTCTCTCTCTCTCTGTGAAATTTCTGAAACCATAGTTGTTACTCGACATTATGATTTCGGGTCTACTAGTATTGTAGTTTTGCAGAATATATCACTGTTGTTTATTTTTCATTTCAAATTTTGATAAATTATATTCCTCAAGTCCGTAGTTGATAAAGTTTGAACCTGTGGGACAATTCTATAAGGCAATTAATGTACCTGATTGTACTTTATGTCAGCCGTATTATTCGTATAACAAAACCCTATCCAACATTCGCAAAATTTGCAAATTTTTGCCTTGAGTTTGTTGTTGTTAGTTCATCTTTTGTGCGAAGTACACCACCAAAATTCATATACAGGGAGAAAACTCTTCCTAGCGTATTTCTAGCGCATCTCGGACCTCAATCTAGCTCATTTATGTCCAACACAGTTGGCAACAGTGGTTTCTGAGAGAGAGAGAGAGAGAGAGAGAGAGAGAGAGAGAGAGAGAGAGAGAGAGAGAGAGATCAAAGAACACAGTACAGCACCCTTGTCTAACTATACATCTCGATGTTAATATGACACGTGACATGAAAAACAGACAAATAATAAGCATTATGTAACTATTGTATGGTAGATTTACAGTTTGGGTCCATTTTAATGGTGTACGTAACTTTTCATGAATCTTTTTACACATGTATGAATTTGTTAATGTAAATTTAAATTCGCTACTGATCTCTCACCTCGTTTAGAAATATTTTTGTTGCTTTGTCATTAAACAAATTCTTAGCTCAATTATTGGCCATAATTTTGAAAATGAAATAGTTTAACGGAAATTCATGATATATTCAATTTGTATTGTTTCTTCGAATGTTTATAACAAAGTTGGTAATTTGGCTTAATGGCTTCTTTGCGATCCTTGATTTTCTCCTCAGCCGCTTAAGCATCGTGACGTCATCCCAAAGTCAACACCTGTCCTCCTGTAACATTTGTAGGCCATTTTGTCGTTCAGATGTCAGACTGAAATAGTTAAAGTTACCAAATTACATGTTATTTAAGAATGATATTGAATTATATTCATTCTGTTGTTGCGTATCGTATATGTGGACGAAATAAGTTAATAACTTAAGTGAAATTCCGTTACTTTGAAGTTTTTGTTGACTTCTACAGCTCTAGTAACTTGACCGCTTTAGCTACGGGTTGATATCGGATTTTGGGTTGAGTCCCATTGTTAAGGTAAGCATTGTAGAGTTATACATAAGACGAGAGTTTTTTTTTTTTTATTAAAATTACGCTCTTTATCGCTGCTACCTTATGTAATGTGTGTGGGGCGTCTTAGGTCAGACAGGTTTATGTCATATAAGAGAACTGAAGGAAATCTTGAAAAGTATTCGCCTGGTAACTTGAAGGTCGACTAGGGTACTAGTCTTGGCAAAATTATAGAATGGTGCAATAAGCGGTTTGCGGAAAATAAGACTGGTTTGCAGTGTAGGCTATTTTGTGGTTTTGAACGGTTTTGATAATCGTGGTGGAAAACCATGTTATTGAGTTATTGTTTTACTACCATAACTGAAAAGCTATGGCTATTTTCTAGGTATTGTCATCAATTGCGCTGCAGCGCTCAAGACACCTTAGAATACAGTGTACGTGTCTAATGGGTAAATTTATAGAGAAACAAGGGGCAAAATTTCTTTGAGGAAAATTCTTACAGGAAATTATGTGCATTTAATTAATTTGACGTTAATTTCACGGTAAATAAGCCGTTGTACCTGTGTTGTAGTGTGCAAAAACAGGAATAAAAATTATTTAACTTTTGAGATTGTAAAAGGGTACAGAACCTAACGAACAAACCCACCTAACCTAACCTAGTAGCTTCGAGGTCACACCCAATGTTCTGGCCGAAAAGTCCGGTTAATATATGACACTTTAATTACTAGCAAAGATAAAATTCCCTATATGAAACGGACGAGTGCTGGCTAGTCTGGTATTTTTCTCTTATGTGTTTAATGGAGGCTGGGGCACAATAACTTACATAGCGGCCGATTGAAATGTGAAGTCTATCTCTCAATCCGGTTAATGTCTAGGAGAGGGCCGCATGAAGATATCAGTGATATTCAATTTATTTTTACTAGAATGTGTAGGAACGTATGTAAATAATGGTATACCAGTGAGATAATTTAGTGAAAATCAATAATAGTCGAAATATCGACGATCAAACTCACGCTACTCTTGTCTTCCTCCCAGATTTTTCTAAGTCTGTTGTTATTGTTGACTGTCTTGGTTTTGCTCAAATGAGCCCTGTAACCACTATAATCCGCAGACAAACTAGTCCACTTACACGTTTGGCCAATCACAGCGCCTATCCACTATGACGTCATACATGTTTGGCCAATCACAGCGCGACAATACAACAGTGCAACAATACATTATCTTACCCAGGCATTTCATTTCGTTCTTAGACATAGAGGCCATAGCAAGCATGTCATCTCATGTTGCACAAGAAGTTGAAATTCCATCTTCTTGTCCTGACTGTTTCCTAAGTTACAATGAATTTGTTCTAACTTATTCGGGGTTATATTGAAAAACTAGTGGATTTGTGCCAGAGACACAATTTAATTTTACAAAATAAAAATTGTCCTGCATGTCAGGGAACCTTCGCAACGGCTTCACGTTTTCCTCAAAGCAGCAGCACATCTTTATCAACCAACAGGTTAAGGTAAGCTTCATTAATTTATGGAGTATATTATAATGGTGATAGTATAACGATGTATACAGCAGTACCATCACTTTGGATATGGTGTGATGGATGTGTTAGGTAGTGTCCTTAAGGGGGGGTCGCAGGGGGGCCTCCGGTACAGGGCTATTAGGCTAGGTTAGGTGGGTGTATTAGGTTCGGTGGTGCCCTGAAAATCACTGTGGCCTTAAAGGGGGGTCGCAGGGGGGGGGGCGGAGCCCCCCCAGTAGGCCTAGGTAGGGGTACAGGCCCCCCAGGGTAGGTTAGTAAGTTGTATTAGGTTCGGTAGTGCCCCGAAAAATCACTTTTCTCATCCTCCCCCCACCCAATAACCCCGCTTCCCACTGGGGTCCCCCATAATTGTAGTAGTAGGTTTATGTTTACATTTTGTGTGTAAGAGTTAAGTCTTAGTTTCTTTTTTATTCATTTCCTCATGTTTCTATGCACTGTGCAACAATAATCTGGTTGTTTTTTGCCGTTTTTCGTCGTTAATACTTGAAAAACGGGTGCGGCCTTCTCCTAGACATTTACCCTCAATCCAAGTTCATTGTTTACACCTGAGAGACGGAACGCTTTGGCCAGCTTTGTTTTCTGTATGATGTAATCATTACATGGCTTAAATTTTAACCAATTAGGAGCTTCCAAATATTCATGCACAAGTTCCTAGGTGTTGTTTTACAACATTTTTTTTTTTTGCTTCCTTCCCTTCACGTTAAGACGTCCCCAAGAAGGATCCCAGGGGAATACAAATTATTTCAAAATTTAGTGTAATTTCGTCTGTCGGCAATTAATTAGAATAAAAACGCTCGCCGTTCAGTGTATAGATATTGTTACCCATGTGAAAATAGAAAATAACCCCAAAATAATGAGCCACGTGAATTGTGGTCACAGCTCAACATTACTGCTTGCCAGTACATACGGAGCGTGCAGTCTTTCTTTTTTATCCGTAGGGTTGCCACCTCGTACTTTAAATCTAATAGCTGCCTTCCAGCTCTGCCAAAGAAATATTCAATGTAAATAGCTACAGTTTTGGGTAAATGTCTAGGCTCCCCCCCCACCCCCCCTGCGACCCCCCCTTACGGCCATTATCTAACACATCCATCAAACCAATTCCAAAGTGATGGTACTGCTGTATATACATCGTTATACTACCACCATTATAATATACTCCATAAATTAATTAAGCTTACCTTAAACTGTTGGTTGGTAAAGATGTGCTGCTGCTTTGAGGAAAACGTGAAGCCGTTGCGATGGTTCCCTGACATGCAACTTGAAGTAGGAAGTGGCCAGGTACCCGACGAAGTGTTTTTTCCTCCTACCATATTTTGGCACTAAATTCTTCACGTCCCACCACTTCCTCTCCACAGTATTGATATGAGCCTGTGTCTGGGGATCAACAAAGGGAAGGCTGTGGTTAACAGTCAAATGCTTAAAACCTTCTTCTGCCAGACAGTTATAAGCTCGCCAACAGTCAGAAACTGTGGTTGTGCCTGGCTCGATCCTCTCCTTAATCAGCGAGAGCAGAGTGTCACGATCCCGGGTTTCCACGGGGACCAGAAAAAACTCTGTGATTCGCGGCAAATACCACCAAATACCCACTGGCCGTCTATTACTCGGCCAACGTTATATTTCCGTTTGCCGAATTTTGACTCGTCAATTTTCACTGTACAATTGTTGCCGCCAATTTTCTTGCTGCGCCGAAATACCCAATTAATTACAACTTCCCTGCAAAATGAAGACCAATCGCATACAGTACCTTTATTTAATTTTTATTCAGAAATGGTCATTTCGTAGCAAAACCAGTTTTGAACTCACAAAACTATAAATTTTAAATTAGTTTCAATGTCCAGTTTTCCTTTTGAAAACCAGGTACCCACAAACAAAGACACTTTATAAGAACAACGCTTACGTCTACGTCCTTTCGTAATGTAAGATTTATCACACCTAAAACTATGTTTCTTGTAATCAACCCTACACACTTCGTGATAATGTGGACAATTTTTATTTTGTAAAATTAAATTGTCTCTCTGGCACAAATCCACAAGTTTTTCGATATTCCCCGAATAGGCTTAAACAAATTCACCGTAACTTAAGAAACAGTCAGCACAAGAACCTGGAATTTCAATTTCTTGTGCAATATCAGATGACGTGCTTGCTACGGCCTCCATGTCTGAGAACGAAATAAAATGGCTGGGTAAGAAAATTTATTGTCGCACTGTGATGGGTAAGAAAATGTATTATCGCACTGTGATTGGCCAAACGTGAAGAAGTCATAGTGAACTAGTTTTTCTGCGGGTTATAGTAGTAACAGGGCTCATTTGAGCTAAAAACAAGACACAGTCAACAATAACAACAGACTTAGAAAAAATCTGGGAGGAAGACAAGAGTAGCGTGAGTTTGATCGTCGATATTTCGACTATTAGTGAATTTCACTAAATTATCTCGCTCGTATACCACTATTTACATACATTCCTACACATTCTAGTAAAAATAAATTGAATATCAGTGATATCTTCATGCGGCCCTCTCCTAGACATTAACCCAGTTTTGTATTAGTTAGTGAAAAATACAATTGTTCCGTAACCGAAATACAAACCACGCTATTTACAGAGGGTTTACCTTTTAGCGTAGCTGAAATGACGAGCCAATAGTTTTAATGAGGGTTAATTACCCCCGCGCTAGTTAGCGGGGGGTGGGGAAGGGTAGCTTGCTACCCTTCCCCCCTCCACACACCGGTGACTTGCTTCACTTCACTTTTGGCTCGGCGGTGATCAGACGTGTCTGCTCATCGTCCTCGTGACAGCCTTTAATTTTCTGCTTTTTCTTTTCAGCGTGTGTGTTGGTTGGAAGTTGACCTTCATTATTTTTTTTTATTTCCTCTTTACAATGCGTACATGCCCTGGAGTTGCCGGCCGTCCTTGTGGGACTTTCATGTCGGACGTAACTACGGATCCGCACACCCTCTGCCCTCAATGTTGGGGCCGACGGTGTGACCAGGAGAACATGTGCCGTGAGTGCAGGGAGTGGTCTGCCTCCCAGTGGGAGAGGTTTGGCCGTCGGCGTAAGAAGTAGTCCAAGAGAGACCGTTCTCCTACGGGGTTAGCCTTGAAGGAGGAAGGTTCTCAGGACTCTTCTTCCGCCGCCCAAACCTCCTCCGAAGCTCCCCCTCTTCCGCCTCCTAAGGAGAGTCGGCCGAGTGGGAGCGCAGGCCCTTGTTCTGTTTCCCGACCTTCGGTGGGGGGAGAGGGCGTCGCCTCCCATAGCGAAGCGGTTCCCCCTCCTCCTCCGAGGGAGGTTATTGATAATGCCTTAACCAATGATGATCTTTTACAGATTTGGTCGTCCCTGGGGCTTAGGGCTTGCCCTCCAGGGTCGCTTTAATTGACCTTGTCTTGTTGGGGGCCGCTGTTAAGCAGTCGCCGGCGGTAGCAGAGGTAGACCCTCTGTCTATTGTCAATGTCGTGGTGACAGAGGCCTCCGACGTGGCTGGGCAATCCGCCGCAGGTGCTGTTGCGGATGATGGTGCTTTTGGCTCTCCTCCCCCTTCCGTACATCCTTCGAAGGGGGAAGTGAGTCCTTCGGTCTCTGCTGCTGCTCAGCTTCCTTCTGAGGGAAGTGCTTTGACGGAGACTCCCCTTCGGAGGACCGATGGTCCCGACGATCTTCCCCGAGGCCGCCTCCACCGTAAGGCTCACCGTCCGCTACGCCACAAGGGCCTCCCTTCCCCTTACAGGGGGACTAAGAGGCGCCTTTTTGGGTCTTCATCCTCCGAGGGGGACTCTCCTCGTCAGCCTCAACCTACACCTCCGCCTTCCTTGAACCTCTCTGCAAACCGTTCACCATCTCCTGCCAGATCTTCGCCCGACGGGCAACGGTCCCTTCGGGGCTAAGGGATCCTTCCCTTCCTCGAGCAGTGCTAACGCACAGGCGCTCTCCTGCTCACCAGCGCGCTCCTGATCTTCAGCGCTCTCCTGCTCGTCGGCGATCTACTGCTCGTCAAGACTCTCCTGCTCGCCGACTTTCACCTGCTCATTGGCTCTCTCCCGATGTTCGCCCTCCTCGCCAGCGCTCTCCTGCTCGTCAGCTCTCTTCTGAGCATCAGCGCTCATTTGAGGACCATCGCCCTGCGGTCTCTGACCACCCTATAGTTCCTGCTGAGCTCCCTGCTCACCATCTGCCTGGTCCTGTGGCTACGCAACATCGTGCTGCGCGTGTGTCAAAAACACATGTTCGCCAACGCGCCAGCGATCTTCCAGTTCCTGCTTGTGAACGCACCGCACCTCCTGCCGCGCCACCTGTCCTTTCACATGACATGCGTCGACCTTCTGCTCGCCAGTGATCACCCATGCGCCAGCGATTACCTCCTCGCCAGCGTTCACCAGCTTGCCAGTGCGCACAGGCGATCTTAGTATCGCCTATTCAACAACGACAGCCGGCGCGCCAACGTTCTCCAACGCTCTTGAAGGAACATGGTTCGCCAGCTTCTAGCTCGCCATCACGCGATCGCCCTCCTGCGCATGCTGCTCGCCATCGCTCGCCATTGCACGATATCCCTCCTGCGCATGCTGATCACCATCGCCCACCTGCGCATGCTGCTCGCCATCACGCGATCGCCTTCCTGCGCATGCTGCTCGCCATCGCTCGCCATTGCACGATCGCCCTCCTGCGCATGCTGATCACCATCGCACCCCATCACGTGGTCATTCACCTGCGCATGCTGCTCGCCATTGCGCGGTCATTCACCTGCGCATGCTGCTCGCCATCGCTTGCCATTGCGCGGTCATTCACCTGCGCATGCTGCTCGCCATCGCTTGCCATTGCGCGGTCATTCACCTGCGCATGCTGCTCGCCATCGCTTGCCATTGCGCGGTCATTCACCTGCTCATGCTGCTCGCCATCGCTCGCCAACGTGTCGACATGCCACATCACGCCATCGCCAACCTGAGCGACCGCTCTCACCAGCTCTTCATCGATCGTCTGTGGATCTAAATCGCCAGCGGTCTTCCTCACCCTCGCAGCAGCGCGTTTCCTCGCCGTCGCGCCAACGCTTGCGTTCGCCGCCTCGGACACGCGTTCATTTACCTGCCCACCCTCGCGCCCACTCGCCTGCGCGATCATTCGCCTACGCCCCCGCGCGACCGCTCGCCTGCACGCCCGCGCGATCATCCACCTGCGCGCCCGCGCGATTGCTCGCCCGCGCTACCGCGTGACCATCGTTCGCGGCGAATTCCGCAGCCGGTGGTAGCAGCAGGAACGCGTGCTCCTAGACGGCACTCGGGATCACCTCCACCCAAACACAGGTTGGTAGTCCAGGACGAGGAGAGGTTAGTACATCATTGTTCCCCACCTTCTTTTCAGGCAGGTACCGTGGTGTCTACTCCAAAGGATCGCCCGATCCCTTTCCCTTTAGCGAGGATTTCGGACTCTGTGTCCTTGGAGCAACAGACTTGGTTTGGTCCTCTGGCACGGGCGTTAGTGAGGGTTATGAAACCTGCACTTGCCGGCCAGGGTAACAAACCAACGGCTGTCTCCTACGCTGAAGAGAAAGAGAGGAGTGGACTTCGTGGCGACTTCCCCCAGGGCTAAGTTGGTTCCCTAGAGGTCAGTCGCGAAGGTCCCTTCTCCTGCACGAGTGCTCTCTCCTTCTCCCATGGACGAGGCCTTTCCGTCCTCAGGCGAGTCCAGTGGGGCGGTAGTCTTCACCTCGGCACCAGGGGGGGAGACTTCGCTTCATGCAGGAGAATCGTCTCGTGAGGAAGGGGCCCATCGAACCTCGTTGTTGGGATCCTGTATCCCTCCCAGGAGGGAATCCAAGGACTCCAAGACCGTCCCTAAATCCTCTGCAAGGATTCGTCAGGAACCCACGACTACCCAGGGGAATGTCCACGTGTCACCCCAGGAAGAGATCCCTGGGGCAGGAGACTTAGCTGCCAGCCCGCAGGGAGGGGAACAGCAAGAGTCCGAACATGCCTTCTGGCAGGTCCTAAGCCTGATAAGGCAACTTAACGGGCTTATGGATCCAGTCATCCCCCCCCCCCCCCCGTGAAGGCAAAGACACAATTTTGGATGAAGTGTTTGACGTTCGGAAGGCCCCTAAGACCAGTGCGGCTCTGCCCTGGTCTCAGGGGCTGAAGAGTGCCAGGGCTAGGGCCAACGCTCAGCTCGCACTTCTTGCCTCCTCCAGTCGTTCCACTGCCGGGAACAAGCTCATCCCTCCTCCTCATCTTCAGCAGAGGAGGTATTTCGAGATCCTGGGTGAGCACAACCTCGCTCTTCCTCTCCATCACTCTGTGGAGGAGCTGGCGAAGGGAGTTCCCCTTGAGAAACTCTCTGCCCGGCAGGTGTCGTTCTCGGCGGCAGAGATCCTTAGCCACGAGAAGGTCGCTAAGTGTGCCATGCAGGCCACTTCGTGGCTGGACTTTTGGCTAGGATCTCTGAGCATCCTATTGCGATCGGAGGACTTGTCCAAGGAGACCAATAGGAAGGCCCTAGAGACCTTCCTGCTCTCGGGCACCCGCTCCATCGAGTTTTTGGCGCACCAGGTTACCACCCTGTGGGCCAACTCAGTGTTGAAGCGTCGCGATGCTGTGTCCGAGAGATTCCATCCGAAGGTTCCCGCCGTGGATGTGTGTAGGCTCCGACATGCTTCCCTTCTGGGGGAGAACCTGTTTGAGCCTCAAGACATGGAGCGAACGGCTGAGAGGTGGAGGAAATCCAGCACGGACTCCCTCCTCCATAGGGCCCTTACAACTCGGCCCTATAAGCCTCCAGCCCCGCCACAACAGCAGCAACAGCCTCGTAAGGCTCCCAAACAGGCACCGGCAGCTAAGAAGGTGGTGTCTAAGCCCCAGCCCTTTCCAGCCAAGGTCAAGAGGGGCGGTAAGTCCTCCAGGGGAGGCAAGACTCCTAGGGGTGGCGGCCGCGGCCGCAAGCCCTAGGGGTGGCAGTCCCCCTGCATTTCCACCTGTGGGGGGATGCCTTCAGCGTTGCGTCCTCAGGTGGCAGCAACACGGGGCCGATGCTTGGACGGTCTCAATGATCGGCCAAGGCTATCGCGTCCCGTTCACAACATCTCAACCTCCCCTGACAGCGAATCCAGTGTCGTTGAGCTCCTATGCCACGGGATCGGCAAAGGGGCTGGCCCTTCAGGCCGAAGTAGAGACCATGCTCGAGAAGGGTGCTCTCCAGGAGGTCGTGGACGGCTCCCCAGGCTTCTTCAGTCGACTCTTTCTTGTAAAGAAGGCTACTGGAGGCTGGAGACCCGTCATCGATCTCTCAGCTCTGAACAGGTTTGTCAAACAAACCCGGTTCAGCATGGAGACAGCAGACACGGTCAGACTTGCGGTGAGACCACAAGACTTCATGTGCACACTGGATCTAAAGGACGCGTACTTCCAGATCCCAATCCATCCGTCTTCCAGGAAGTACCTGAGATTTTGCCTAGACAACAAGATCTACCAGTTCAAGGTGCTGTGTTTCGGTCTCTCCACAGCTCCTCAGGTGTTCACCAGAGTGTTCACCCTGATTTCATCTAGGGCGCACAGGAACGGCATTCGTCTCCTTTGTTACCTGGACGATTGGCTGATCCTAGCAGACTCGGAGTCGACCCTTCTTCGGCACCGAGACAGGCTTCTGGATCTTTGCCAGGATCTGGGGATCGTGGTAAACCTCGAGAAGTCCTCTCTGCAGCCGTCCCAACGACTGGTTTATCTAGGCATGCTAATAGACACCAATCTCCACAAAGCCTTTCCATCAGACGACCGGATAGCAAGACTGAGGAGGGTGGCGGAACCCTTCCTCAGGCGAAAAGAACTCCCCGCCCAATCGTGGTTGTGTCTCTTAGGCCACCTATCCTCCCTGGCCCGTCTGGTTCCAAACAGCCGCCTCAGGATGAGATCCCTTCAATGGCGGCTCAAGTCCCGGTGGAATCAAGGATCCGATTCCCCGGACATTCTGATCCCAATGGGGTCTCTGGAACAGATGGACTTGCGGTGGTGGCTGGCCGACGAGAACCTGTGGAAGGGAGTGAGTCTTCTCGTCCTCCCCCCGGAATTGACTGTTTTCGGACGCGTCAAAAGAAGGGTGGTGGGTGCACGTTCTGAACCAAAGGGCCTCAGGCCTTTGGTCAGAATCAGAAAAGTGCCTTCACATCAACCTGCTAGAATTGAAGGCCGTTTTTCTGGCTCTTCAGCAGTTCCAACGGTCCCTGGCGGGTCACTCCGTGGTGGTGATGAGCGACAACACCACGGTAGTGGCTTATATCAACAAGCAGGGAGGCACTTTTTCGCAACAGCTATCCCATCTTGCAGTAGAGACTCTGAGGTGGACCGAAACCCACTTGATAACACTATCAGTTCGCTTCATTCCTGGCAAGAGGAATGTGCTCGCCGACAGTCTGAGCAGGGCTTCGCAGATAGTGAGTACCGAGTGGTCTTTGGATCCTCAGATAGCCAACAAAGTCCTGACTTTGTGGGGTTCCCTGACTGTGGACTTGTTCGCGACAGCCTTGAACTTCAAGCTGCCCCTGTACTGCTCCCCAGTCCCGGACCCCAAAGGCACTCAGGCAAGATGCTTTCCAGCAACGGTGGGACAACATCGACGTGTACGCCTTCCCACCGTTCTGTCTGATGAGAAGGGTGCTCAACAGGGCCAGACTATCGGTCAACTGTTCGATGACTCTGGTAGCTCCGCTATGGCATCACGCGGAATGGTTTCCGGACCTTTCTGCAACTCCTGACGGAGCTCCCAAGGGAGCTTCCTCCACGACACGAGCTTCTCAGACAACCCCATTCCGGCGTCCCTCACAGGGCCGTAGCCTCGCTTCGGCTTCACGCCTGGAGACTATCCAGCATCTCCTCGCGGAGAGAGGCTTTTCGCAACAGGTTGCGGAGAGAATGTCTCGGCACCTGCGAAGGTCCTCTGAGGGAGACTACCAAGCAAAGTGGAGAGTCTTTTGTGGTTGGTGTCGTGGAAGGGGTATCTCTCCACTGGATGCCACTATTCCAGCAATAGCGGACTTCCTCGTGTATCTGCGAGAAGAAATGCGCCTTTCTGTCTCGGCAATGAAAGGCTATTGCTCAGCCTTAAGCTTGGCCTTCAGATTGAAGGGCGTAGATATTTCTTCATCGCTAGAACTCTTTACTCATACGTAGCTATGAGCTTACCTGCCCCCAGTCGGAAGTGAGACCCCCTCCTTGGAACGTGGTTCGAGTCCTCAGGTCTCTTAAGAGACCTCCCTTCGAGCCGTTACGCCAGGCCTCCGATCGCCACCTGTCTTGGAAGACGGCCTTCCTACTCGCCTTGGCTTCGGCCAAGCGAGTTAGTGAACTTCATGGTCTCTCTTACGACATCGCCCATTCAAGGGGATGGGGGGAGGTAACGTTCAGGTTTGTCCCTGAGTTTGTTGCCAAGACCCAGAATCCTGGAGTGCCGGATCCTCGGTTCGACTCTTTCAGGATCGCGAGTCTCCGTTCTGTAACAAGCGACCCAGACCAGCTGCTACTATGTCCAGTGAGGTGTCTGAGGCACTACTTGAAGAGAACGGCTGCAGTCCGTCCTCATGTGCGAGCTTTGTTTGTGAGCACAGGCAGGACTAAGAGGAGGGTCACCAGGAACACCATCTCAGCTTGGATTCGAAGGGTTATCCACCATGCCCTGAATCCTGACCCTCCTCCGTCACGTCGCCCTCGGGCCCACGATGTCAGGGGTATTGCTACATTCCTGGCCTTCAAGAGAAACTTCTCTGTGACGCAGGTACTTCAAGCTGGGGTCTGGAAGCGTCAAACGACCTTCACAGCCCACTACCCGCAAGACGTGACCCACCGGAGCCTCGATACATTTTCTATCGGCCCTGTGGTGGCTGCACAACAGCTGGTCTAACCTCAGGCTCCTTTTTGGACAAGTAGCAGTAGGTTGAGGGCGTTGTTACCCGGTCTTAGTCTGCGTGAATGAAAGAGTATGTCTGACCCTTACTTCTTTCTTCATTCTCCCCTCTCTTGGGGAAGCAGCATCCTGGTCCTCGCATAGCTGACCTCGACCTCTGCAGGTAACCCATGCTTCTTTGTGCTCCTAGTATTAAGCTTAATACTGTTGTGTCTCCCATACCCTGACGAGGTGGTATGGGGAACGTCCTATCCTAGAATTCCTATCTGAAGGTCTCAAGGTCAACTTCATAGGACGAGTCACACACTCCTCCTCACACTGCTTATGTAGGCCACTCGTTCCTAGCGATGCTAGGAACTTGTGAGGTACAGGGGCTCCCTCTCTCTAGTGCTGCTCACTGAGGGATCGAGCCCCCGGGCAAGCCGAAGTCAGTAAGGCTGGGGACTTTCCACCCTTCTTAAGGGGTAAGTCACCCTCTGTAAATAGCGTGGTTTGTATTTCGGTTACGGAACAAATGACAAATTCGAAGATAATTTGTATTTTTCCTAACCATACAAACCTTAGCTATTTACACATGTGCCCGCCATCCCTGACCCCCAAGTCAAGTCCTACCTCTAAGTGAAGTGAAGCAAGTCACCGGTGTGTGGAGGGGGGAGGGGTAGCAAGCTACCCTTCCCCACCCCCCGCTAACTAGCGCGGGGGTAATTAACCCTCTTTAAAACTATTGGCTCGTCATTTCAGCTGCGCTAAAAGGTAAACCCTCTGTAAATAGCTAAGGTTTGTATGGTTAGGAAAAATACAAATTATCTTCGAATTTGTCATATCTCCAAATTTGTCATGTTTGGGTGTCTTCAAGATCTCTAGTTCAGGGTTTTTTCTGCTTTTTAAGTCAAAGGTGCAGTAATTATACATCTTGAAAACTTTTCCTTTCATGCAGTTTGTCATATCTTTTTGTTATAATGTTTAGTACAGTATTTGATGTTTCAGTTTATGCCCTTTCATAGTTGCTCTTTTTTTTTTTTTTTTTCAGATGGAGTCATTACAGGTACGGGTCTAAATTTTGTTAGATCGACACATGACGGTAGCATTTATCGCAGTAGTATCTTTACAAACTTTAATTACATAGCATGTTGCAAAATCATTAATGGTGGTCCCCCATGAGGTGTGAAACTAAGTTTTATTCTTAACTAATCCTTGATTAAAACTATTTTCAAGTTTCTTATTTTTCTAGTAAGATATGAATGTTAGTTTCTGACTCCTGGTTGGCGACTCCTACATGTGGAAACCTGGCGGTGGTACATATTAAGGGATTACGGCTCCTTTAATGTAACTGTAGCATGTAGCACCATTAATGAAGTAGTTTTTACTTTCTTGTACTTGAATTCATCACATAGTAATTAGTTTTACTCACTCTAGTTTGGACTTTTAACTTATGCCTTATAATTTCATAAAAGTTCACTTTATGAGGAGTATTTCATTCTATTACTGCTGGGGCAGTGAAATGCATATCAAAATGCTGATGCAGAGTATTTGAGAGTATTGAAGAGGTAAGGGCTACTCTCATGAAAAGGACGGATTTATTAACAGGTACAGTAGTTTCATTGTTATTGTCTATCATGGTGGTTGTTCAAAGTAAGCAAATAGTGGATGCTGGTGATTTATTTTACTCAGGCCCTCTTGACTGCCACTCCTCTTTGACATCTTTATAAAAGTAAAGGGTATTTCCATCAGAACTCCTGCTGCAAGGCAGGAACTCTTGAAGTCATGTTTGTTCCTCAACCATTGCCCTTTAGGAAGGGAATATGTTTTCAAAGTAAGCTGGGTGTTTGTTGAATTTTTTTTATCGAGCAGTTAGTGACAGGAGGGAGCGAGGCTTGGGCTGCATGTCAAAATCTCTTCATTTATGTTTGTTCCGTAACTGGAATACAAACCAATGCTATTTATAGGGTTATTACTTTTAGCGAAGCTGAAAGGACGAGCCATTAAAATTTAGCGAGAGTTATCCACCCATGCTGCTAGTTAGGAGGGGTCGTATAGCGTAGTAGCTACCCCTCTCACTCACACTTGTGACTACCCCACTTTGCTTTTGGCTTGGATGGAGAACGGTTGTTACTGCTCTTCCTCTTCTCCAATTTGGACAGCCATTACTAATAATTTTGTTTGTTTTTTCTTAACCTTGTGTGTGAGTGCCTTCTCCGCAGCCATGCTTACCTACCCTAGACCAGCGCTGGTCCTGCAAAACTTTTCTGTCTGCTGAGGATACCGATCCCCATCGTTTGTGTCCGGCTTGTAGGGGCAATGGTCTGACATAAATAACCCGTGTTCGGGAGTGGTCTGCCTCCCAGTAGGAAAGGTTTGGGTGACGGCGAAAGAAGAATTCTGAAAGGGATTCTTCGCCTTCGAAGGTTTCCTCTAAGGAGAAGAAATCCAAAATTATTACTTCTGCCCCCCGACCTTCCTACGAAGTTTCTTCTCGTCTGGTTTCCTCCAGGGAATCGTCGAGCAGTAGTGCGGCCCCTTTAACTCCTGGTCAAGCTCTGTCCACGAGAGTGTGTCGCTTCCCAAACCAAAGCGGCCCCGCCTTTCCCCCGGAGGGAGGCCTTGTCTATTTCTTCTTTTATGCAGATTTGGCTGTCTCTGAGATTCCCCGGTCTGCCCTCCAATGAGGTGTTGCTGCAACTCCTTCAGCGGGGTGAGGAGTGGCAGTGCTCGTCTGCTTTGGAGGTCGATCCTTTAGCCCTTGTGGACCTTGTGGACCTTGTGTTTTAAACACAAGGCTTACCCGGTAGTTATATATATAGCTTACGTCCCCGACGTCAACGGCAGAAAATTCGAAACTCGCGCCAACCGCCAGTTGGATAGCCAGGTGTACCACCCCTGCACCCTAGCGAGGTACCTGGGAACCATTCCAGTGACCCTCATATATTCCCTGCCGTCGCTAGCGGCGACACGTGAATTCTACTCCGTCATTACTGATCATTTTTTTGGGTGAAGTACAAATCTTTGGTTATTGACTCCCTCTTGTTTTTGATCTCGCTTTGGATATTTCTTGATTTTGTTTGGATTAGATGATTTTTGACCTTTGCTTGTCTGAATTCTCTTAAATTTTCAAAATGGCCACCCCCCCCTATAACTTTTAGGTTATGTGTGACTAGTGGGTGTAAGACCCGTATGGCTAAAGCCTCTCTTGACCCCCATTCTCTGTGTTGCATGTAGAGGTAAAGAGTGTGATTTAGGTGATCGGTGTGACGAATGTGTTTTGCTGTCAGAGCATGAATGGATTGAGTTTGATAGATGCAGACGTAAACTCAAAAGGGATAGATTGAGGCGTAGCTCTTCTCGCTCATCTAGAGATATTTCCTCCTCCCATGTCATTAATCCTATTCCTTCTCCTGTAGTGGTAGATCCCGATCCCACTATTGCAATTTCTAATGAACCTTCACTAAAAGATATGTTAGTGGCTATTCAAGCTCTCGGCGCTAAAGTTGAATCTTTGGCTGTGGATAGGACACAGTTGATGTCCGATGTGCGTCTATTAAAAGGTGAAGGTGCAAGTGCAGTGGAGGGTGCACCTGTTCGTGTCTGTCGTCCTCCTAGTCCTAGACCTCTTCCAAGCTCTCCAACCCCTGGAAGAAGGAATGTCGAAAGGCGAAAGGAGACGAGAGGCTTTATCAAACGAGCAGACGTCCCCTTGAACGTAGCTGTGGGCGCCTCCCAGGACGTTCGCCCTCACTATTGGAAAGGTGAGGTTAAGTGTTTTTCGTCGTCTTCGGATGACCCCTTGCCTAAAAGAGGCTGGAAGCTCGCTTCCAGACCTTTTAAGAGGTCCTATGATAAGGCTTATCGACGTCCTGCTAGTTCAAAACCTGGATGCAGTCACTGGGATACTCCAGAGCCTTTTGAAAGCCCCCCAATCAAACGTCCTTTTAGAACGCTGGACGTTTCCAAGGATCCTTCTGTGCCCTCAGGACCAGGCTTTACCTCATTCCAAGCTCCCAAGCAGCCTTCAGACTGGGTTTCGCCTTTTAGGCGCTCTGTTCCGTTTAGCGATGAGGAGAACGTTATGATTTCATCACCGTTTTCACAACGTTCGGATCCTAACTTTGTAATTCTTCAAGACATGCCAAGCAGGCTCTCGTCCTTTATGCAATCATACCAGCGCAGCGACAAATCTCATATCAGCGGTCGTGATCGGAGCAGCGAGCCAGGACGTGTTTCCGAGCGCCCTCGTAATCGGGGATCTAAGCTTCCTGCTAGCCGCTACGAATGGCCTTTAGGAAGTGATCGTGATCGTTCTCCCAAGTCCGCAGTCCACGGTTCTTTTATTGAACGCGATCGAGACAGTGTGCCCGTGCGTTCTTCCAAGAAAGACGTCGGACGTCCTGTTAAACAGGTTATTGAACGTCCTTGCGAACGGGTTACCTATCGTCCTGTTATACAGGCTATGTTCGTTCTTTGGATAAGTCTTTCTAACGTCCTTCGACTCAGGCTCCTGGACTTCCTACAGAACAGGCTGCCGATCCTCCTCCTGAACAGGCTACCGAATGTCCTTGCAAACGGGCTACCGAACGTCCTTTCAAACAGGCTGCCAAACGTCCTATCATTCAGGAAGTTTCTCTCTCCGCCAATTATTTTAGTGAGCGTCCTTCAGGTCGTGTTTCCGGGAGGATTACAGTTGAACGAGTCGCTGAACAACAAGCGGTTCGTAGTACCGAACGCTTGTCAGCAGTTGACGGCAAGCGTGTTTCTGAATATGATCCTGAACGTCCTATCCCTTGTCATATTTCGGATGTTAGTTTGGATTACGATGAGGAGGCTTATTCTTTTCAAGACATCGATGCGGTTCATGTACAGGAACTTCTCGCCTCCGATCGAGCTGATTGCGAGCGTTCGGATGAGCTGCACGCGACTCTGCTGCCTGTTACTGTTCGCAATGAGCCTATTTCTATTGCGGTTGGCACTCACGATTTTTCTGAAATTGATACCGCTCTTAACCCTCCTGCTCCCGGAGGAACGTTGCAAGACAAGGAAGTAGGAGACCAGCTTTCTCCTTTGGAGTTTGATGACGTTTCAGAAGACGAGAACTCTGTTTCTTTCCGTCATTCTGCCGATCTTTTAAAACTAATGAGAGTTTTTACGGAAGAGTTTTCAGACTTTTTTGTGCCTATAGCTCCGTGCTCGCCCCCGTCTGAGTTTACTCTAGGCAAAGCCTCTAAGAAAGCCCGCTTTACTAAGATGGTACTGTCGCGTTCGTCCAAGAGAGCTCTTAAATTAATGGGTGACTGGTTACTGTCTAAGAAGGCCTTAGGAAAGACGTCTTTTTCCTTTCCTCCAGCTAGACTGGCTTCGAGGTCGAGCATCTGGTACGAGACGGGAGAAGTTCTCGGCTTGGGGATTCCTGCCAGGGAGATTTCTCAAGCCTCGTAGACGCTCCTCGTCGGTCGGCTATGAGAAAGACCAAGATTTTTTGGTTTACTTCAGAAATGGACCACCTTCTCAAGGGAATTTTTCGAGCCTTTGAAGTTTTTAACTTTTTAGACTGGACACTTGGGGCCTTGTGTAAAAAAGTTGAGACTTTTAAAGAGGGGGATACCTCTGCCCTGGTCCATTTGATGTCGTGCATGGACAAAGCCTTGAGGGATGGCTCTAATGAACTAGCAGCTCTTTTTTCCGCAGGCATCCTTAAGAAAAGAGATCAACTATGCTCTTTTCTTTCGCCGGGGATGACTCCCTTCCAGAAGTCCGAACTTTTATATGCGCCTCTTTCTCCATTACTGTTTCCACAAGAACTTATCAGGGAGATTTCTTCAGCTTTAGCTCAGAAGGGTACTCAGGATCTTGTCTCCAATACTGCTAGAAAGGCTCTGCCTTCCTCTTTTACCAGCCGCAAGCCTAAGGAAGATACTTTTCCCAAGTTTTCCCAGCCCTTTTGAGGAAGATCTTCCAGCAGGGGTAGCTCCAGACCTGATGCTAGAAGGAGTAAGAGAAGAGGTTTCAGAGCAGGGTGAAGCAGAGTCTGACTGCTTTCGCCTTCAGGCAGTGGGTGCCAGACTACTCAAATTCTGGCAAGCGTGGGAGAAGAGAGGAGCAGACCAATGGTCTATTCAGATCTTGAGGGAGGGTTACAAGATCCCCTTTCTAGGGAGCCCTCCCCTGGTCTTAGTTCCCATGGATCTCTCTCCCAGATACAGAGAGGAGGCAAAGAGACAAGCTCTTTTGATCCAAGGGTCTCTTTATGTTAGAAAAGGGGGCCATAGAGAAGGTTCAGGATATCCGTTCACCTGGTTTCTACAATCGGCTATTCCTGGTACCCAAGAACTCGGGGGGGATGGCGTCCAGTTCTGGACGTGAGTGCGCTGAACAAGTTCATCATCAAAACGAAGTTCACCATGGAAACTTCGAAGTCAGTGCTAGCAGCAGTAAAGAGGGATGGCTGGATGGTCTCATTAGACCTTCGGGACGCCTACTTCCACATCCCCATCCATCCGAGCTTCAGACCCTACCTAAGGTTCGTTTTCATGGGAGACGTCTTCCAATTCAGAGCCCTATGCTTCGGCCTTTGCACAGCACCTCAGATCTTTACGAAGCTCATACTGAATGTAGCAAAGATCCCACATTCAAGGGGCATAAGAGCCTCCCTGTATCTCAACGACTGGCTTCTCAGAGCGCACTCTTACGATCATTGCCTGAAGGATCTTCAGACAACCTTGGACATTGCGAAAGAACTGGGTCTCCTTGTAAACAAGGAAAAGTCTCTCTTGGTTCCATCTCAAGAGATTTTATATTTGGGGATGACGATACAGAGTCAGATTTTTCGGGCTTTTCCGTCTCCCTTAAGGATAGAGCAAGCCAAGTAGAAACTAAGATCGTTTCAAAGCAAGAAAGTTTGCTCAGCAAGGAAATGGATGAGTCTGATAGGAACCCTCTCCTCCTTGGAGCAATTCGTCCCACTGGAAAGACTGAATCTTCGTCCTCTCCAGTTCCATCTCAACAGCCATTGAGACAAGGAGAGGGACTTAGAAACGATGTCCATTCCTATCACGAACCCCATCAAAGACTGCCTTCGGTGGTGGGAGGAACCAGACAAGTTCCAGGAAGGTCTCGACTTGTCAATAAAAAGCCCAGACCTTGTGTTATGCTCCGACGCCTCGGACACAGGATGGGAAGCAACCCTAGACAAGTTAGAAGTCTTGGGTCTATGGGCAGAGCCCCAAAAATTCTTGCATATCAACCACAAGGAGTTGTTGGCAGTTCTTTTAGCCCTCAAAAGTTTCGAGGCTTTAGTCACCAACAAAGTAGTTCAGGTCAATGCGGACAACACGACAGCATTGGCATACATCTCAAAGTAAGGGGGAACACACTCGATATCTCTGTACGAGACGTCAAAGAATCTCCTGGTGTGGGCAAGAGAGAGGAACATTATACTTCTGACGAGATTCATTCAAGGGGAGAAAAACGTAATGGCAGACAGTCTCAGCAGACTGAATCAGATCCTTCTAACAGAGTGGACCCTCAACCTTCATGTGTGCAAGAGCCTGTGGCATCTTTTGGGTCTCCCTTGCATAGACCTTTTCGCAGCCTCGTAGAGGTTAGAGGCGTATTGCTCCCGTTCCAGATCCAGAAGCTTTTCTGTTGGACTGGTCCAATCTAGATCTCTACGCCTTCCCACCTTACAAGATCCTGTACAGAGTAATACAGAAATTTGTGACATCCAAAGGAACCAGGATGACCCTAGCGGCTCCCTTTTGGCCGTCAAGAGAATGGTTCACAGAAGTACTGGAATGGGTGATAAACACCCCAAGAATTCTTCCTCTAAGAAAAGATCTACTCAGACAACCCCACTTGGAAAGATTGCATCAAAATCTCCACGCTCTTCAGCTGACTGCCTTCAGACTATTGAAAGACTCTCTAGATCTAGAGGCTTTTTGAAGGAGGCAGCTCAAGCTATTGCGAGAGCAAGAAGGACTTCAACCATCAAGGTCTATCAATCTAAGTGGAAGGTTTTCAGAGAGTGGTGTAGAGTCAACTCTCTTTCCTCATCCAGTACCTCTGTAGCTCAAATTGCGGATTTCCTGCTATATCTTCGAAGGAAGTGCAATTTCTCCTCCTCCTACTATTACTGTAAAGGCTATAGGAGTATGTTAGCTACTGTGTTTAGGCATAGAAACCTTGACACCTCTGGCAATAAGGATCTGCAAGAGCTTCTCAAGTCTTTCGAGACTTCAAAACAACGGAACCAAGATTCTCCAGCCTAGAATCTGGGTATTGTTTTGAAGTATCTCATGAGCGACAGGTTTGAGCCGCTGGGTTCAACTTCCTTGAAAGACCTCACTATTTTTGGTCAGTCTTGCGACAGCCAAAAGAGTGAGCGAGATTCATGCGTTTAGCAAAAACGTTGGATTTCGTAATGGTAAAGCTGTCTGTTCCTTGCAATTAGGCTTTCTTGCCAAAAACGAACGCCCTTCTCAGCCTTGGCCCAAAGCATTCGAGATTCCAAATCTTACGGATCTGGTTGGAGATGAGGTAGAAAGTGTCTTATGCCCAGTTAGAGCTCTGAGATGCTACTTGGAGAGAACAAAAGACTTACGAGGCAAGTCTGAATCTTTTTGGTGTTCAGTCAAAAAGGCCTCTTTACAGATGTCTAAAAATGCCTAGTCATATTTTGTCAGGCTTTTAATTAGGGAAGCTCATATTTATTGTAATGAATCAGACCTTGGACTTTTAAAGGTCAAGTCTCATGAAGTCAGAGCAGTGGCAACGTCGGCAGCATTCAGGCAGAACAGATCTCTACAAAGCATAATGGACACGACCTTCTGGAGGAGCAAAGCCGTGTTCGCGTCATATTATTTGAAAGGTGTTCAGACTTGTTATGAGGACTGTTTCACTCTGGGTCCATTCATAGCAGCGAGTGCAATAGTGGGTGAAGGATCCACCACTATGTTCTCATAATCCCAATAACCTTTTCTTCTCTTGGTACTTTTAATTGTTTTTTATGGTTGTTTTTGGAGATTGTGTCCGTCTTCCACAATCGTTGATTTTGTCAGGTGGTCATGTTTGTTCATTGAGAGCACCCGGCATTGGTTATTGGAGGAGGTTCTGTCATGATGAGGTTTTGACACCGGTTTGACAGTCCCTTCGAGATCTTCAGCCCCCTAGGAGGATCGCTGGATCTCATAAGGCTAGCAGACATAATGAGGCAGAGTATCATTGAAGTCTGCTTCCTTATCAGGTACGAACCCTTAAGTTTTGTTTTAATTCCAGATATGCTAGCTGTCTCTAACCCTCCACCAAAGGTGTTAATCAGCTATATATATAACTACCGGGTAAGTCTTGTGTTTAAAAATGATATTTTCATTAATAAAATAAATTTTTGAACATACTTACCTGGTAGTTATATATAATTTTAGTCCCACCCTCCTCCCCTCTAAGAGACTAGAGGCATGGAATATATGAGGGTCACTGGAATGGTTCCCAGGTACCTCGCTAGGGTGCAGGAGTTGTACACCTGGCTATCCAACTGGCGGTTGGCGCGAGTTTCAAATTTTCTGCCGTTGACGTCGGGGACGTAAGCTATATATATAACTACCGGGTAAGTATGTTCAAAAATTTATTTTATTAATAAAAATATCATGTTTCCGAGGAGTCGTCTGCTGCCCTACAAGCTGACTCAGCTCCTGCCTTTACTGCGGCTCCTTCTGCCGCTGAGAACTGTGCCCCCCCTCTGGTTATCTTTAAAGGGCGGAGCAAAGTCTAAGGCATGTCTCTTGCTGGTGATCACCTCTCTCGTTCACGAGAGAGACCACTCATGGAGATTCTTCTTTGGAGGCCTGCTGAAGATCAGCTTGATAACCTGCTCCTGTAGAGGCTTGTCCTCTGTGTCTTTGCTCTCGCCATGCTCATCCACCTCTTCGCCTTAGACATGCTCCTTCCCCTCCGGTGAAGAGACGTTTTTTAAATATGTAACTTCCCTGGTAGTTACATATATATAGCTTAATCCCACCGATTCGTCGCGCGCACGGCAGAAATTCAAATTTCGCGGCAATCACCGACAGGTGAGCAGGTCGTCATATCTGTGCGCCCTCTAACTAGGTAACCGGAACGATTCCCATAAGTCCTCAGAAATTCCCTGCCGTCGTTTGGGCAACACATCGGAAATTCGCTCTACTTTGTTTGGGTTTGCTTTAACTACAAATTGGTGAAGTACCCATTGCTTTGTTTTTTATGGCTTTCGCTGATATTGGATAGGGAAATATATTTATCTTTTCTTTGTTCATACACTAAATACAAACCCTCATTCTTTACTATAGGAGATATTCTATCGTGGGCTGGAAAATACACCAGAAAAACCTTAACAAGGTCGTTAACGACCGGGCCGGTTGTTATCCCCCTGTTGGGGGTGGGGGACTGCCGGCCGGTAGCTACTGAGTATCTTCAATCGAATTCTAGTCGTCGCAGTGGTAACACCGCTGCTCCCGCTTTTGTTTGACTGGCAGACTAGCCTTTCTTTAAGTGTTTTTTTTTTTTCATTAACTTTTTCTTTTACTCTTTAAATAGATGTGATGTCCTCTAATATGAGAAAGTGTCCCGGGATTCCCCCAAAATCGTGTGGCACGTTCATGTCATCACCGTAGGTGGATCCTCATTCCCTATGCAGAGGTCATAGGTGTGCTGAAGGCTCCCCCTGCCAAGTATGTAAGGAATGGTCGCCTACGCAGTGGGATAAGTTCATGAAGAGGAAGAAAAAGAAATCCAAGAAGGATTCGTTACCTCCAGGTTCGCCGTCGAAAGGTAAGGAGTCTCAGGCCTCTTCTTCAGCCTTATGATCTCTTCCTTCAGACTCTTCCTTGCCTCCTTCCTCCATGGGGAAGTCAAGGAAGAGCGGCACCATTGACTTAACACCCATTCCTCCGGGTCAGGCGAATCAAGTTGCCCCTCCCAGTGGGATAGTTTCTTCCATCATCAGAAATAATTCTATTACCGCTTCTATTCCAGATAACGTGCGACCGGTATGGCCTGCCCTTGGACTTCCTGGTTCTCCTTCGTTGGAGGTGTGGAACCAGTTCCTCGCAGGCACAGTATTACCTCAGGTCCCTTCTGTTTTGGAACCCTCGGGAGTTCCGGACCTCGCCAACATCCCGTCAGCTCAATCGGCGACCGCTGAAGTGTCAGCAGAGGTAATAACGTCAGCCCCCGCCGAGCCTACTTCGCTCCTCGCTTGCATTACTACGAAACAACATCGCAAGAGTGATCATCGCGATACCACCTCCTCCTCCTCCTCGTCGTCGTCTTCGTCCTCCTTAGAGGATAGGAGAGAGAGAGAGAGAGAAGAGGAAAAGGAGAGCTCGCTCTCCTTCGCCAAGAAGTTCTCGTCGGAGAGAAAGGTGACATAGGAAGAGACGTCATCGTTCTCGTTCTTCCTCGCCTTCTATCTCTCCATGAAATGTCTCGCCAAGAAGCGATAAATGCTCTCGTCACAAACATAAGAGGAATACTTCCTCGCGTTTTCGCTCTGCTTCGCGATCGTCTTCCTCTCGCGGGGAATCATCTAGGCGCTATAAGAAGAAGAGCTCTTCAAGACGTTCGCGCTCTTCTTCACGAGATAGTTCTCACAAGCGCATTAAACGCTGCCGTTGGGGCGATGTTAAATCTGATCGCGCCCAGAGCGCAACCAAGGAAAGAGAACACTGAGCGCGATTCCTCTCCTTCACATTTTATCGCGAGGAGCTCAGTTCGCGCTAGGGAAGCGAGAGAGAACATTTCTTCTCACTGTCGCTTAGTATCATCAGAGAGAGTGCGCTTCCGTCCGTCAAACATCCGATCGCGCAAGTCTCCGGACATAACCGCGCGAGGTCATTCACCGCGCCCTCGCGTTCCTGACTGAACAGCTCCCATTCCCGTACTTTCTAATGAATTACGGAATATGGGCTTGGCGAGAACTTCGGAAGAAGACGCAGGGGTTCAGCCCTTCTCCTCTTCGGCTGAGAACTGAGGAGAAAGGCCAGGCCGCCGATCAACGCATTCTCTTATTGAGACAGTACCGGTAATTCGGTCGCCTTTGCCTAAACCTTCAACTTCCAAGCAAGATCTTGCGCGCGCGGTGCCATCAACCATCGCTCAGCCTTCCTCTGGATTGTCGGCAATGGAGTATGTTACCTCGCCGTTACTTTCAGACATTGGGGCTTCGACCGCCCTTCCTCACGAGGAATTAGCGCGACCTGAAGATTCCTTGGAGG
The DNA here is from genome assembly GCF_036898095.1 of Palaemon carinicauda. Classification (NCBI taxonomy): domain Eukaryota; kingdom Metazoa; phylum Arthropoda; class Malacostraca; order Decapoda; family Palaemonidae; genus Palaemon; species Palaemon carinicauda. The sequence goes on from NC_090755.1 coordinate 73,018,338, forward strand.
AACAACCATCAAAAGATTTAGAGTCCGCCTATCTGAGGGCTCTAAGAATGATGTGTAATATCTCTGGTCTCGGAGATTTACACCTGTCACCTCGTCGTACCGACGCTCCAGCTTTAGACAGGCTATGTCGTCCTCCACGAAACCCTAAGACCAGAATCGAACTTCCCTGGTGTATTCACACTGCAGGCCGTCTGAGGAAGGTCTCGCAAGCGGTCTCGGGCTAAACGGGTTCCTTGAAGTCTCAAGGATCCCATAAACTGCTGCATTTTCCTTTTTTTGAGGCAAAGGCGCTTTTACAAGGTCAGAGACGCCAACCCTTCGCCTCTGACACTGGATCCCCTCGCAGCAAGGCTTACACCTGGCTCCTCTGTAGAGAGAGACTCTTCCCTTCCAGTCACCTTCACCGCCGCAGAAGTCTCGACAATGGAAGCAGCGTCAATGTCTCTTCTAGAGGCACTATCCTTGCAAGTCACGAGGACCTTTCAAACCAAAATTCCATGCAATCCCTGCAGGAAGTCCAGGCTGCTGGGGCCAAGACAATGGACTTTCTAACTGCTACGGCTGCAACGATGTAGGGCAACTGGATTCTCAAAAGGAGGGAATCAGTAGTCTCCAGACTGCATAGGAGCATCGGTAAATCTGAGAAATCTGATTTGAGGAACTCTGATCTTCTGCAACCTCTCCTCTTCTCTAGAGAAGCAGTCTCCTCTACCTTAGAGACTTGGAGGAAGGAGACGCAGGACACCGCAATACAAAAGGCTGCCTCCTTTCGTCCAATGCAACAGCAGCCAACTCCACAACCCAAGGTAACAATTGCAACTCCACTGCCAGCCAAGAACCTCAGCCGCCCCTCTTTTACACCCAAACCAATGGGCAGAGGAAAGACGGCTCCTCCTAAGGCCAAAGGCAGAGGGAGGAACCCTAGACAGAAATAGGGTCACGGCTCCCCCCTCACAGTGCGTATGGGGGTGCCTGCAGGGGAGTTGGAGGAGGTGGAAAGCTATGGAAGCCATGCAATGGTCCATAAGGGTGCTTCGTTGGGGATACCGCATTCCCTTCATAGACTCTCCTCCTCCTCTAATTCCTCCCCCGATCTCATCCTCCCAGGTCCCTCGGGATCCCGGGAAACAGCAAGCCCTAGCTCGGGAGATACAGAGCATGCTTCTAAAAGACGCCATTCAAGAGGTCTCTGACGCTTCCCCTGGTTTTTTCAGTCGCCTCTTTCTGGTAGAGAAAGCCTCGGGAGGTTGGAGACCAGTGATAGATCTTTCGACTCTGAACCAGTTCGGGAAGCAGACTCCATTCAAAATGGAGACAGCGGCCTCCGTGACCCAAGCGGTACGTCCAGGAGACTTCATGGCATCTGGCATCTATAGACTTAAGAGATGCATATTTCCAAGTGCCAATCCATCGCACATCTCGGAAATTCCTACGCTTCCTGGCTCAGGGTCGAATCTTCGAGTTCAAAGTCCTGTGCTTCGGCCTCTCGACCGCCCCACAGGTCTTTACGAAGATCTTCGAACTCTTATCTTCGTGGGCGCACAAACATGGAATTCGTATGCTAAGATATCTGGACGATTGGCTACTCCTGGCCTCGTCCAAGGAGCTAGCTTTGGATCATCCAAGAAGACTTCTGAATCTTTGCAAGGATCTGGGGATCCCTGTAAATGCAGAGAAGTCTTGCTTAACTCCGACCCAAGTCTTAAACTATCTGAGTATGTCCATCAACACCCAGGCAGGGAGAGTGTTTCCGTCGGAAGACAGGCTTTGGAGACTGGATCAGTCCATCGCCCATCTCTTCTCTCCACTACCACCTTCAGCCAAGTCGTGGCAGTGTCTTCTGGGCCATCTTGCCTCTGGAAAAACTGGTTCCAGGCGGGAGATCGAGAATGAGAAGTCTCCAATGGCATCTGAAGACCCATTGGTCTCAAAAGTCAGATTCCCCATTCTTGGCAGTGGAAGTTCCAAGTATGGTGCTACAAGATCTTCATTGGTGGTCGACCAGAGAGAACACCCAAAAGGGCATTCCCCTCCAAAACCCGAGTCCGAAGTTGAAACTTTTTGGACGCGTCGCTACGGGGATGGGGTTCCCACCTAGGCCCCAAATTAGCATCAGGAGTTTGGTCTCCGATAGAGAAGTCTCTCCATATAAACCACCTAGAATTATTAGCAGCCTGGAAAGGCCTAAAATTCTTTGTAGAAAATCTACACGGATGAGAGGTGGTTCTGATGAGCGACAACTCCATAGCCGTCTCGTACATCAACAACCAAGGGGGTACTCTGGCAAGAGACCTCTGTCTGTTAGCAGTCCAGATCTGCCAGTGGGCAGAAAGCCACAACATTTCTCTTTCAGCCAGGTTTTTTCCAGGCTGGAGAAACATTGTGCCGGATCAGCTGAGCAGGCATCACCAAGTGTTGAGTGGAGAATGGTCTTTGGATCCTTGAGTAGCAAAGACATTAATAGCTTTGTGGGGTTTACCCACAATAGATCTGTTTGCCACCTCTCTGAATGCGAAACTTCCCAGCTACGGGTCCTCAGTTCCAGACCATCAGGCAGCGATCCAGGACGCCTTCCAACACTGCTGGGACAACCTGGACGCCTATGCCTTCCCTCCCTTTTGCGTGCTCAGAAGGGTGATCAACAAACTCAGCATCTCACGGAACTGCAAACTAACACTATTAGCTCGGGCTTGGCCAAGCAGAGAGTGGTACGCAGATCTTCTTTCCCTGCTGGTTCAAGTGCCGAGGTTCCTGCCTCCAGAACCTCGTCTGTTGACGCAGCCACACGGTGGTATCCCCCACAGGAGAATCCACTTCCTGAAACTTCACGCCTGGAGGCTGTCCAGTCTCTCCTCAGAAGCAGAGGCTTTTCAGGGAAGGTGGCTGAACACATGTCCAGGCACCTGCGCCAGTCTTCCACAAACCTCTACCAAGCAAAATGGAGTGTGTTTGTAGCTTGGTGTAGAGGGCGAGACGTGTCTCCACTCGATCCCTCTCTTCCTTTAGTGGCAGACTTCCTAGTTTACCTCAGGGAGGAGAAACTCCTTTCAGTCTCGGCAATTAAGGGCTATTGTTCAGCCTTAAGCCTCATCAGCAGACTGAGAGGAGTTGACCTTTCCACCTCAGAAGATATCACCTTGTTGATTCGAGGTTTTGAGAGATCTTGCCCCCCCCCCCCAGTGGAAATTAGACCACCACCTTGGGACGTGAAGGAACCTCCATATGAGCCCTTAAATAGGGCCTCTGATTTCTTCCTTACCCTTAAGACCGTCTTCCTAGTAGCTGTGTCCTAGGCAAAAACGGTTAGTGAACTTCACGGTCTATCCTACGAAGTCACCCATACTAGAGGATGGGGGGAAGTCTCTCTCTCAACTTCGTGCCAACTTTTGTGGCCAAAACCCAGAATCCTTCATCAGCCGATGAGAGGTTTAGAGAATTTCAATTTTCCAGCCTCAATAGGGCAACACAGGATACTGACCAATTGCTACTGTGCCCGGTCAGGGCGCTAAGGAAGTACCTGAAGCGCACCAGACCTTTCAGACCACGCCTCCGTCATCTCTTCCTCAGTACCGACAAGGTTAAGAAGAGAATCTCTTGCAACACCATCTCTTTCTGGCTCAAGAAAGTTATTGCGAGAGCCATTCACCGAGACCCTGAGGCAGCTCAACCCAAAGCCCATCAAGTTAAGGGAGTGGCTGCCTCGCTGGCGTTTAAGAAGAATTTCTCAGTCTCCCAAGTCTTAAGAGCTGGAGTCCGGAAGTGCCAATCTACATTCACCTCTCACTATTTATCAGATGTGACACATAGGTCTCTAAACACCTTTTCTATAGGACCTATTGTGGCAGGTCAGTAGGTGCTGTAACTACCTTTGCGCCCTTTCATGGGACAGTAGCCATTGATCGAGGATTCTGAGTTACACTAGGTTTTAGAAGAACATCCATTTTTCTTCTGTTACTTTCTTCTTCCTCCCATCTGGGTATCCTAGTCTGTGACCAGTTTTGGCAGGACTCATCAATGGAAATAAGGTATGAAACTCCTCTGACTCCTATCACAGGGTATAAGTTATACTTGTAGTCACGAGGGTTCCCCCTTTTCAAGGTCAGGGGAACCCTTTGTTTGAAAGGGTCCTGGTAATTGCTCCCGACCCTCTTCATGCTGAAACTTTGGTTTCTACGTATTTACAAACCTTCAGTCATGCTGGATTTTGGGGATCTACAAGAAAAGTTAATGGCAGATTATTAACCCTGGATAGGTACGGTGGGTCGTACGCGACCCCGAGCGTCAAAAAAAAAGAGGTTTTTCTCACGTGACTCACCCCCGTGACTGAATTTGTGGGTGATCGACCTGCAGGAGGTGTCTCCCCTACACGCTCTAGTAGTGTCCAGATGTGCATTGCTGTAGCTGTACTCCTTCCCCGATTTCTGAGACGCGTCGGGGTCGAGCGCGACCGAGTTTACCCTTCTAAGGTAATTTGCATAATTATCAAAGTTATTACGTATTATGAAATTGTCGTAGAATGGTGCAACTTGTATAGGTTATCAGTTGTGGAAAGTCTTGGTGGATTGTTTGGCTACCATGTGCATGATTTTTTTTTTAGTTAAAATGTCGTTCATCACCACGAGGACCATTTTACTGCGAGTGCCCCTTTTTCATTTTTTTGCCAAGTCATTTTTCCGTAAGATATTGCCAAATAGTGTCGTAAAACTTTTGCTTGTTTAGTGTTGGAAAGTGTGTCTAGATGATCTGGCTACCCATGCGTGACTTTGTTTTTGTCATATACGACGTAGTTATTGGTATATTGGGTATTTAACTGCGGTTGCCAATTTCTGTTTTTTTTCAATATTTGTAAAAAAATTTTACGTAGTAAGGAATTGCCGTATATTATTCATTTTTTTTCATGTTTATGTGTTAGAAAGTGTGCCTTGATGGTTGGGCTAACACGTGCATGTCTTTTTTTTTATCTGAGATGCCGTATATTAGAATGTTGGGCATTTTACCGCGAGTGCCCCTTTTTCATTTTTTTTTCATTTTTTTGCCAAGTCATTTTTCCGTAAGATATTGCCAAATAGTGTCGTAAAACTTTTGCTTGTTTAGTGTTGGAAAGTGTGTCTAGATGATCTGGCTACCCATGCGTGATTTTGTTTTTGTCAGATACGACGTAGTTATTGGTATATTGGGTATTTAACTGCGGTTGCCAATTTCTGTTTTTTTTTTCAATATTTGTAAAAATTTACTACGTAGTAAGGAATTGCCGTATATTATTGATTTTTTTTTCATGTTTATGTGTTAGAAAGTGTGCCTTGATGGTTGGGCTAACACGTGCATGTCTTTTTTTTTATCTGAGATGCCGTATATTAGAATGTTGGGCATTTTTCCGCGAGTGCCCCTTTTTATTTGTTTTGCATTTTTTTGCTTAGTCATGTTACCGTAAGGAATTGGCAAGTAGTGTGGCAAAACTTATATTTTTATAGTGTTGGAAAGTGTTTTTAGATGATCTGGCTACCCATGCCTATTTTTTTTTTAGCCAGATATGGCGTATATATAAGTATGTGTTCGATTTTCCTGTGATTGCCATTTTTTCGTTTTTTCCCATTTCTTTCAAAATTACTACGTACTAAGGAACTATCACAGAGTAATGATTCATTTATATGTTTATTTGTCGGAAAATGTGCCTTGATGGTTTGCCTAGCACGTGGCTGAAATTTTTTTTTTCTGAAATGCCGTATATTAGAATGGCCATTTTTCCGCTAGTGCCCCTTTTTATTTGTTTTGCATTTTTTTGCTTAGTCATGTTACCGTAAGGAATTGGCAAGTAGTGTCGCAAAACTTATAATTTTATAGTGTTGGAAAGTGTTTCTAGATGATCTGGCTACCCATGCCTATCTTTTTTTTTTAGCCAGATATGGCGTATATATAGGTATGTGTTCGATTTTCCTGTGATTGCCATTTTTTCATTTTTTCCCATTTCTTTCAAAATTACTACGTACTAAGGAACTATCATAGAGTAATGATTCATTTAGATGTTTATTTGTCGGAAAATGTGCCTTGATGGTTTGCCTAGCACGTGGCTGAATTTTTTTTTTCTGAAATGCCGTATATTAGAATGTTAGCCATTTTTCCGCGAGTGCCCCTTTTTATTTGTTTTGCATTTTTTTGCTTAGTCATGTTACCGTAAGGAATTGGCAAGTAGTGTGGCAAAACTTATATTTTTATAGTGTTGGAAAGTGTTTCTAGATGATCTGGCTACCCATGCCTATCTTTTTTTTAGCCAGATATGGCGTATATATAGGTATGTGTTCGATTTTCCGGTGATTGCCATTTTTTCGTTTTTTCCCATTTCTTTCAAAATTACTACGTACTAAGGAACTATCACAGAGTAATGATTCCTCTAGATGTTTATTTGTCGGAAAATTTTGTTTACTTCTTTTTTGATTGAATATCATCAAATTTTTTTAGCTAAAATATATTGTTTCACATTTTTGTTTTTTTTTCGATTTTATTTCCCTTCAAAAAAATTTTTTTGGGTCAGAATTTTAATTTTATAGTCGTAAAATAATCGACAATTATCCAGCAACCCACCATACAATTTTTATGCATATCCAATAATAATTAGATTAGTAAATAACACCTTGAAATTGACATACCCTTCCTACATTTCAAGTGGCAGATTAGGGAGTCTGAGTCAGTGTGGTTGGCGGCCATTTTGTGGACATATCCAAAGCGTAAGTTGCCCTATCTATATATATTCTTGTTCCCTATAGAATTTGTGATATTTTGGTATATTTTTACCTGCATAAATATCATATTATATATTAAATATATGTATTTTTTTACGAAATTTCTAAGTACTCAAAAAATTACCTTTAGATATGGCCCCTGATATAAATGTAATTTACAAAATAATGAAGATTTTTTTACATATTTCTATTTTAGGATAACATATGTTTATTCCCTAAAAAAATTAGCCACTTCCTATTTCATTTGGGTACCCAAAAAAATTCATGAAATTTGGACAAATTTTTTTGGCCAAAAAAAGTTACCCTTTTTTTTCTCATTTCAGATCTTCACCTCCATGGGTCTGACTTCATCCAAAATACATCAAGATGTGTCCTAAACATTCAAGAATCAATTCCTAAAAGGATTTGTGTATATATGTATAAACTTTTTTTTTATGAATTTTTATGTCTGGTCTTTTTTTTCTACTTAATTTTTTAAAATATTTATAATAAATAGTTTTTCTGCAGATGAGTAGTATTTATCTTTACAGTTGTTTTAAGCATTCATTGAAGTTTTTTTTTGGCAAAAGAAAAAAAGAGGTTACTGCAAAAACTGATTTTTCAAGAATTTTTTTTGGCGTCGGGGTCGTTCGCGTCCGAGTATACCCTTAAAGGGGTGTCCGAGGAGCGTACCTATCCAGGGTTAACAGAGTCTAGTCTGAGGACTATCTTCTCTAGGAATGGAGAACTCTTCGTCCACCCTGACCTCAAGACTAAGTCTAATATAGTAAAGAATGAGGGTTTTTATTTAGTGTAGGAACAAATGACAAACTTATAACAGTTTGTATTTTTCCTAACATACAAACCCGAATTCTTTACTCAAATCTTCCCTCCGTCACCGCCCCTTAATATAGTCCTTGCTTCAAGATGGCTCCTCTGTTGTTAGATTTTGTGTGTATGGCTGCAAGACCGGCTTCCAAAAGCTGCTCTTGATCCCCACACAGTATGTATAAATGCAGAGGGCATGTGTGTATTTTTCTTTTGGAATATGATCGCTATGTTCGTAAGCTTGAAATGGATAGGATCAGGGAATTTTTCTCCCTACTTTAAAAAACTAAATGAACAACTCTTGAAGATATGATGGTGGAAGGAAAAACACTATGATGTCACAATCATGAGACGTAAACTCTTAGCAGGGCGAGATCTGAATGCCTTGAAGGAAATCATTCCGCCATCGCTATGATGTCACAAATCATGTGACGTAAACTACGTAGTATGACTTGCAAATATATAATTGTTCCGTAACTGACATACAAACCACGCTATTTAATCGGGGTATTACTTTCGGCGTAGCTGAAATGACGAGCCATTAAAATTTAACGAGGGTTTACTACCCACACCGTTAGTTAGCGGGGGTAGGGGAGGGTAGCTTGCTCCCCCCCTCACACACACCTGTGCTTGAGTTAACTTTGCTCTCGGCTCGGATGGTAGACAGACGTGTCCTCTCTCAGCCTTGCCTTTCTCTTGGCAGCCATTAATGCTTTTTTCCTTTTTCTTTAACAGGTTTGTGTGTGAAGTTGGCCTCTGCGAGTATGCACACCTGTCCTGAATTACCCGACCGCCCCTGCCGAACATTTATGTCGGCGGTCGAGACAGACCCTCACACACTTTGCCCTTACTGTAGAGGCCAACGGTGTGATATTAATAATAAGTGTGGTGAATGTAGGGAGTGGTCTACCTCCCAGTGGGAGAGGTTTTCTCGGCGACGTAAGAAGAAGTCCAGGCAGGATATTTCTCCTTCGAAGGTTTCTTTGAAAGGAGAAAAACCCAAGGAATCTTCTTCCGTTGCCCAAACCTCCTCCGAAGCTTCCACTTGATAAAGAGAGACCGTCGAGTGGTAGCGTTGACTATGGTTCTGTTTTCCAAGCTCGGGGTTCGAGAGATGGCGTTGCCTCCCCTAGCGAGGCGGCTCCACCTCTTCCCCCGGGGGAGGATTTGTCATTAACAAATCTTTTTCAGCTTTGGTCTTCCTTGGGGCTCGAGGGTTCGCCCTCCAAGGAAGCACTTCTTGACTACATCCGATTGGGTGCCGCTGTCAAGCAATCGCCGACTTTGGCAGAGGTTGATCCTCTGTCAATTGTCGACGTTGAGGTGTCAGAGGTATCCAATGCGGTATCTCCTAATACCTCTGCCTCTTCACATCCCGCAGTAGCTGAAGGCTTAGTTTCTCACGTGTCTGCTCAACCTACGAGGGAGAAACTAAGTCCAACAGTCTCTCCTGCTGGTGTTTCTCTCCCTCGGGGGAGTTCACTTACAGAGACTCCTCTTCGGAGGACTGCAGAAGGTCAGCTTGCTGATCCAACGGCCCCAGAGGACGCATCCGTCGGAAGGCTCGCCTTCCTCTTCATCAGAGAGGCCTTCCTTCACCTGCGGTGAGGAGGCACCTCTTTGGTTCATCATTGTCGTTGCAGTCCGCCGCAGAGGAGCCTGGTCAGTGTTCACCGACTGTTCCTGCTATGGTCCTGGACCTCGCGATCCCCTTTGGTGGAAGGTCGTCCTTTAAAAGGGAATGTCGACATTCCACCCGACAGACCTGCTGACCTGCCGTCGCCGTTCCTGGAAGCTGATGCGCTTTATGCGCCCACGAAACCTGACTACCATGCTCGTCAGGCATTGAACCCTATTACGGGGCATCAAGGGCGTACGCGCCATCGCGCGCATACGTCCCTTACGCGCCATGATGGGAATGCGT
>NC_090755.1:73032805-73092805 GCF_036898095.1 Palaemon carinicauda
TAGATCAAATATTGCCAATGGGAAGACTTCATCTAAGGTGTCTTCCAAAAAATAAATCATAGGTTTTTCCTCCATTCTGCAATGGAATTGCCAGGGTTTATGGGCGAAATATGAAGAACTCAAGCTCCTCATACATGAGCACTCCCCTATAACTGTATGTCTACAAGAAAGCAAGCTCGATGCTAATACTCCGTGTCCTCGAGAGTATGTTAGCTATAGAACACCATATGATCAACGAGCAGGGAGCCATGGGGGAAGTCTTATATACGTTCGTCGAGATGTTCCCCACATACTGTATCTTTGTCCATCTGTACCCCTCTGCAGGCAGTGGTTGTACAGATTGATATAGGGAGAAAATACACAATCTGTTCTCTTTATTTGCCTCCAAATGATAACATCTCGTATGATAATATAGTAGAGGTGATTAAACAACTCCCGCAACCTTTTCTCTTACTAGATCTTAATAGTAGACATCCTTTATGGGGTGATGTTTTGGCAAACGCAAGAGGTAATATTATATCATCAATTTTGGAGAATGAAGATGTCGGGCTCCTTAATACAGGAGACCCCACACATTTTCATGTACAGACAGGTTCCTTGTCCTGCATTGACCTATCAGTTGCAAGCTCTAACTGTCTTTTCGATTTTAATTGGAGAACATTAGATGATTGGCATACTAGTGATCATGCACCAATCATTATAAACACCAACAATGGTCCACCTTTACAAAGATCGCCTCGATGGAATCTTGATAAGGAGGACTGGAATAGATTTCAGGAGTTAAGTGAAATTGAAGGAAATGCAGAACAGTTTGAAAGTGTTGATGATGCCATAGACTTACTTAATGGAACTCTTCACACAGCAGGAGTGAATTCCATTCCCAAAACAACAGGGATATTCAGACGACGACCAGTCCCCTGGTGGTTATCAGAACTAACTGCCATGCACAGAGCCACAAGAAAGTCTTTAACTCGATTGCGCATGCGCCGTACTTAGGAGAATTTAGTCATATACAAGAAATGTAGAGCACAGTTCCGCCGTGCCATGAAAGAAGCTAGGCGCCTGTCTTGGATGTCATTTGTTTCCTCCATTAACAGTAGAACACCAACATCATCTGTGTGGAGGAAAGTCAAAAAGATAGCAGGCAAATTCACCCCAAACCCACCACCAGTGTTAAAGATAAATGGCCAGTATATAACTGGAGCAACCGAAGTTAGCAATGCCCTGGCTGACCATTTTTCAAATGTATCGTGCGAGTGTGAAGCAGCTCCTGGTCACCAGTATAGGAGCATTGAAGAAAAGAAAGTTTTAAACTCCGCAACAAGAAAGCAAGAGTCATACAATTCTCCTTTTACTGAAAGAGAATTTGATTCTGCTCTTGCTACGTGTAAGGATACAGCCCCTGGACCCGATAGAATTCCATATGCAATGATTAAACATGTACCTTTTAATACAAAGTTATTTATTTTAAGCATTTTTAATAGAATATGGCATGATCATAGTTATCCAAGTGTTTGGGAACTAGCCATTATTTTAGCCTTTTTAAAACCCGGTAAGGACAATTTTTTTAGCAGCAAACTACCGACCTATTGCATTGACATCTTGTTTATGTAAAATGATGGAGAAGATGGTCAATGCAAGACTGATTTGGTACCTTGAAAAGAAGAATATTTTATCACCCATTCAATATGGATTCAGGAAAATGCACTCAATGACTGATGTGCTGATACAACTCGAGTCCTCCATTTGTGAAGCCTTTGCTTCCAAACAGCACCATGTGACAGTCTTTTTTGATCTTGAAAAGGCATATGATACCACACGGAGATACGGTATACTTAAAAGAATCCATGAGTGTGGATTGAGAGGAGAGCTACCACTATTCATCCAGTCATTTCTTTCACATAAAGTTTTCCAAGTGAGAGTTGGGGAATCTCTATCACAGAGTAAATGCCAGGAAGAATGAGTTCCTCAGGGGAGTGTGCTGAGTGTAACCCTTTTTGCACTAGCAATTAATGGGATATCCTCGGTCAGTCCCCGGGATGTTCTCGCAACATTATTTGTGGATGATCTCTCCATATCATTTGCTGGGGCCAGAATGGCAATGGTTGAGAGAAAAATCCAACACACTCTTGATAAAATTATCCATTGGGCCGATATGAATGGATTTAAGTTCTCGACAAGTAAAACTACAATTGTCCATTTCTGTCGTATACGGGGAGTACATCCAGACCCGGATATATACATCAAAGGTCAACGGATCCCATGTGCAAGTGAAGCTAAATTTTTAGGGTTTATATTTGATTGTAGACTTACATGGGTTTCTCACTTAAAAGCATTAAAAGCTAAGTGTGTTGAAGCTATGAATCTCTTAAAAGTATTGTTCCATACATCATGGGGGGCAGACCGCAATACAATTTAAAAATTATACAAGGCCTTGATATTTTCCAAAATTAGTTATGGATGTGAAATATACACCTCAGGAACCCCAAGCCGGTTAAAAATATTAGAATCAATACATCATGCTAGCATTAGATTGTCCATAGGAGCCTTTAGAACTTCGCCTATCACAAGTCTCCTTGTTGATGCTGGGGAGTTGCCTCTAGACCTTTACCGAATGTCCTCTATTATTCGGTATTGGTTTAGATTGCAAAGACTCCCTAATTCTTCTGCCTTTCAGACTGCAAGCCTTGTAAGACACTCAACCTACTTTGAGCTGCACCCAAAATCTCCTCAACCTTTTGGGTTTCGGGCGAAACAATTATTAAACAATCTGGATTTAATTAGAATTAATGTGCTTCCATTCAAGGTATCATCAATGCCTCTATGGAAATTACCTGACATATCTTTTTGTAAATACTTAATTGGAGTTAAGAAGAATATGACTGACTTAGAATCCAGGTCTCTTTTTATGGAACATGTCGAAGAACATAGGGGATCGACTTTTATATATACTGATGGCTCCAAATCTGATGCTGGCGTTGGATTTGGAGTACATAGTAATGGTTTTAATTGTAGAGGTACACTTCCTCTAACAGCTTCCATATTTACTGCCGAACTGTATGGCATACTAACCGCTATTGAGAAAATAGCTTTGGAAAAGGAAGGTAATTTTACCATTTTTAGTGATGCAAGGAGTGTTCTTCAATCTTTACAAGTTTTTAATTCTAGTAACCCTCTAGTTTTAAAAATTTTAGAATGGCTTTTTATTATTGGACGGAGAGGTATAACAGTTCGATTTTGTTGGGTTCCAGCACATGTAGGTGTGTCTGGGAATGAGAAGGCAGATTTACTGGCGAAGAATGCGGCATCCGAGTTGCTACCAAGGAGGCATCCCATTCCCTGTAATGATATCCTACCTTACATCAAGAAATTGGTTTGTAATAAATGGCAACAGCACTGGGATAGTCAAGATGGCAATAAAATGAGGTAAGTAACAAATATCATATCACCTTGGAGGTATAACATGATACCCCGAAAATGGGAGACGACTCTTTGTCGCCTCCGAATTGGTCACACACGGTTGACACACGAGTTTCTGCTGAAGGGCCAACACCAACCGTATTGCGAGGACTGTTTAGTACCTTTAACAGTGAGGCATTTGTTGACCGAATGCCCTAATTTTACTAACTTAAGAAATAGATATCTGTTTGAGGCTCGAGGTGAGGGTGGCAGGTTCATCCTTGCTAAGATTCTTGGACATGATGTGTCCTACTATGTGAGTGGAATTTTTAGATTTATTTCAGAAGCAGGTCTTCTGAAAACTATTTAACTATTGTAATGACTTAACTTTTATGGTTTTAATGGAATTCTCTTTTATTTTTCATATATAATAAATGCTATGGGCGTCAATGACCTTAGATGTCAGGATGCCAGAAAACTTTCAATCAATCAATCAATCTCCTGCACGCACGCGCATCAGCAGTCTCGCGCGCATGCCATCAGTCTCCCACGCGCGCCATCAGTCTCCTGCGCGCGACCCCGGGTATTCTCCATCGCACGAGCACTATTACGTGCCCGCGCGTAAGCGTCAATACTTTCCCACGCGCGAGGCTGCTGGACAACGCACGGCAAGGTCGCCATCGCCACATCCCCCTCCCTGCAAGCGCAGAACAGCGCGCACTTCGGTAGAAGGGAAGCATCCAGAAAGGTCCAGGAACCCTTTTTGTTCTTTCCAGGCTAACCCCTCTATGGAAACTCCTCCTAGGGATCCGTCGATCCCTGTCCCTCCAGAGGGAGTGTCTGACAGCGCAGCTGTCAGTCAACAGCCATGGTTCGGTGCGCTAATCAGAGCAGTTACACAGGCTTTCAAGCCTGATCTGAGTTGGGTCACAGATCCTTGGCTGTTTTTACCCCTCTGAAGAGAAAAAGAGGAGTTTCGGACGCGGTGACTTCTTTGAGAGCTAGGCTGTCTCCTCGTAAGCCTTGGAGGCAGGTTCCTTCACCCCCCAGACTTTTTCTCCTTCTCTGTCGGACGAGGATTTCCCGTCCTCAGGGGAGTCACGTGAGGTGAGACATTACCCCATCGCACCAATGAGGGAAACCCCACCTCGCGTTGAAAAGTCTTCCCTGGTAGGGGCAGAGAAGACTTAGGACGGAGCCAGCTAGTCACTCAGAGAACGTCCGCAAATCTCCCCAAGAAGAGCCTTTGGGGACAGGAGACTTCGGTGCAAGTCCGACACACGGAGGAGAACTACAAGAGTCAGAGCATGCATTTTTGCAGGTCTTTACTCTTATGAGGGCTCTCAATGGGTTTGCCGACCCAGAGATTCCCCCTCGAGAGGGCAAAGACACGGTCTTGGACCGCGTATTTGGCACTCAAAAACATTTTAAGGCCAGTGCTGTTCTGCCCTTGTCTCAGGGGGGTTAAGAGTACCAGGGACAGATCGCTGTCCAGCTCTCTGAGTTGGCCTCTTCCAACCGTTCCAGTGCCAGCAACAAGCTTCTCCCACCTCCTCACGTACAGCAGAGGAGGTACTTCGAGATCTTGGAGGAGCCTTGTTTAGCTCTTCCTCTCCACCATTCATTGGAAGAGCTTACCAGGGGAGTCCCTCTTAAGAGAGACTCCAACCAGCAGGTCCCATTCTCGGCAACCGAGATCCTTAACCAGGAGAAGGTTGTGAAGTGTGCTATGCAAGCCACTTCGTGGTTGGCTATCTGGTTAGGGACCTTAGGTATCCTGATACGCTCTGAGAACTTCTCCAAAGAACGTACCAGGAAAGCTATGGAAACGTTCCTCTTCTCAGGCACTCGCACGATCGAGTTTCTGGCCCACCAAGTCTCCAACTTGTGGGCGAACACCATCCTGAAACGTCGGGATGCGGTGACTGAAAGGTTCCATCAGAAGGTCCCTAGCACCAAGATAAATGGGCACAGGCTTCCTTCCTTGGAAGGAACGAACTTTTTTGAGCCTAAGGATGTGGATCAGGCTGTTGAGAGGTGGAGGAAGTACAGGAAAGGCAAAAAGTCCTCCAGGGGAGGTAAGAATCCTAGAGGGAGCGGCCGAGGCCACAAACTTTAGGATTGGCAGTCCCCTTGCATGTCCACCAGTGGGGGGACGCCTACAAAGTTGTGCAGACCGGTGGTAGCTACTCGGGGCCGATTCTTGGACGATTTCCGTAATCAGTCAGGGATATCGTGTCCTGTTCACAACATCTCTACCTGCCCTGACGACGAATCCAGTGTCGTTGAGCTCCCTTGCCATGAGATTAGCAAGGGGGCAAGCCCTTCGGGCAGAAGTCCAGACCCTGTTGAAGAAGGGCGCTCTCCAAGAGGTCCTCGACAGGTCCCCAGGGTTCTTCAGTCAACTCTTTCTTGTAAAGAAGGCGTCTGGAGGCTGGAGACCAGTCATCGTCCTCTCAGCTCTGAACAAGTTTGTCAAACAAACTCCGTTCAGCATGGAGACCGCAGACACGGTCAGACTAGCAGTGAGACCGCAGACACGGTCAGACTAGCAGTGAGACCGCAGACACGGTCAGACTAGCAGTGAGACCGCAGACACGGTCAGACTAGCAGTGAGACCGCAGACACGGTCAGACTAGCAGTGAGACCGCAGACACGGTCAGACTAGCAGTGAGACCGCAAGACTTCATGTGTACACTGGATCTGAAGGACGCGGACTTCCAGATCCCAATCCATCCGTCTTCAAGGATGTTCTTAAGATTCAGCCTAGACAACAAGGAGTACCAGTTCAAGGTGCTGTGTTTCGGTCTCTCCACAGCAGCGCAGGTTTTCACCAAAGTGTTCACCCTAATATCTTCGTGGGCACACAGGATCGGCATCTGTCTCCTCCGTTATCTGGACGACTGGCTAATCCTAGCAGATTCGGTGTCATCCCTTCTTCAACACCGGGACAAACTTCTGGGACTTTGCCAGGATCTGGGGATCATGGTAAATCTCGAAGTCCCCTCTGCTTACCACTCAAAGACTGGTATATCTAGGCATGGTTATAGACACCAATCTCCTTAAAGCCTTCCCATCAGACGACAGGATAGCAAGGCTGAGGAAGGTCGAAAGCCCTTTTCTCAGAAGAGAAGAACTTCCAGCCCAATTGTGGTTACGTCTCCTCGGTCACCTTTCATCTTTGGCTTGTCTAGTTCCAAACGGTCGCCTCAGGATGAGATCCTCCAGTGGCGACTCAAATCTCGGTGGAATCAAGGCTACAATTCCCCGGACGTCATGATCCCTATGTGACCTGCGGAACGGAGAACGGACGGACCTCGAGTGGTGGGTGACAGACGAGAATCTAGGAAGAGGAGTGGATCTTCTCTTTTCCCCCGATTTGATGCTGTTTTCGGACGCCTCAAAGAAAGGATGGGGGCCCCACACACTGCACCACACGACCTCAGGCCTGTGGTCAGAATCAGAAAAGTGCCTCCATATAAATCTTCTAGAGATGAAGGCCGTCTTTTTTGCCCTTTAACAGTTCCAACAATACCTGGCGGGTCACGGGGGGGGGGGGGGGGGGTGATGAGCGACAACACCACAGTAGTGGCTTACATCAACAAACAAACAAGGAGGGACCTTTTCGAAGCAGCTATCCCATCTTGCAGTAGAGATACTGAGATGGAGAGAAGTCCACTCGATTCCACTATCGGCACGTTTCATTCCAGGCAAGAGGAATGTGCTCGCCGACAATCTGAGCAGAGCGTCTCAGATAGTGTGTACCGAGTGGTCTTTGGATCATCTAGTAGCCAACAAAGTCCTGACTTTGTGGGGTTCTTCAACTGTGGATCAGTTCGCAACAGCTCTGAACTTCAAGCTTCTGCTGTACTGCTCCCCAGTCCCGGATCCCAAGGCTCTCTGGCAAGATGCCTTCCAACAACGGTGGGACAACATCGACGTTTACACCTTTCTCCCCGTTCTGTCTGATGAGGAGGGTGCTCAACAAGATCAAAACATCGGTCAACTTCTCGATGACCCTCATAGCTCCGCTATGGCATCATGCGGAATGGTTTCCGGACCTTCTGCAACTCCTAACGGAGCTACCGAGAGAGCTCCCTCCACGACACAATCTACTCAGACAACCACATGCCAACATCTTCCACAAAGCCGTAGCTTTGCTACGACTTCACGCCTGGAGACTATCCACCATCTCCTCGCTGAAAGAGGATTTTCGCAACAAGTTGCGGTCAGGATGTCTGGACATCTGCGAAAGTCATCCGCAGCTGTCTACCAGGCAAAGTGGAAAGTCTTCTGTGGTTAGTGTCGTGGAAGGGATATCTCTCCACTCGATGCCACAACAGTATTCCAACAGTAGCGGAGTTCCTCATGTATTTGCGGGAAGAAATGCGCCTTTCAGTCTCGGCAGTGAAAGGCTATCGCTCAGCCTTAAGTCTAGCCTTCAGGCTGAAAGGAATGGACATTTCTTCTTCACTGGAACTTTCCCTACTCATACGAAGTTATGAACTTACCTGCCCTCAGTCGGAAGCGAGACCTCCATGGAATGTGGTTCGAGTTCTCAGGTCTCTTTAAGAGACCTCCCTACGAACCATTACGCCAGGCCTCAGATCGCCACCCAACTTGGAAGACGGTGTTCCTATTAGCTTTGGCTTCGGCCAAGCGTGTTAGCGAACTTCATGGTCTCTCTTATGACATCGTCCATTCAAGGGGATGGGGGAGGTAACATTCAGATTTGTCCCTGAGTTTATTGCTAAGACTCAGAATCCGGGAGTAGCGGGCCTTCGGTTCGACTCCTTCCGGATTTCTAGTCTCCGTTCTGTAACAGGTGACCCAGACCATCTCCTACTATGCCCAGTAAGGAGTTTGAGGCTCTATCTTAAAAGAACGGTTGCAGTCCGTCCTCATGTGCCATCTTTATTCGTTAGCATAGGGAGGACTAAGAGGAGGGTCACCAAGAACACCATCCCAGCATGGATTCGTAGGGTGATTCATGTGTCCCTGAATCCAGACCCTCCTCAGTCACGTCGCCCTAGAGCACATGATGTCAGGGGTGTAGCTACGTCTCTGGCCTTTAAAAAGAATTTTTCAGTGATGCAGGTCCTTCAAGCTGGGGTGTGGAAGCGTCAGACAACCTTCACAGCCCACTACCTGCAAGACGTGACCCACAGGAGGCTCGATACGTT
Source organism: Palaemon carinicauda (assembly GCF_036898095.1). Lineage (NCBI taxonomy): Eukaryota > Metazoa > Arthropoda > Malacostraca > Decapoda > Palaemonidae > Palaemon > Palaemon carinicauda. The sequence goes on from NC_090755.1 coordinate 73,041,388, forward strand.
CTCTACCGGCCCTGTGGTGGCTGCACAACAGCTGGTTTAAAACCTCAAGCTCCTTATTGGAGAAGTAGAAGAAGGTTGGGGGCATTGTTACCCAGTTTTAGTCTGCATGAATGAAAAGGTTTGTCTGGCCCTTATTCTTTTCTTCATCCTCCCCTCTCTTGGGGAAAGCAGCTTCCTGTGTTCTCTGCATAGCTGACCACAAACCACTGCAGGTAAACCATGTTTCCTTGTGTTCCTAGTATTAAGTTAATACTGCCACGTCCCCATACCCTGACGAGGTGGTATTGGAAGAGTCCTAGTCTAAAGTTTCTATCTAAAGAACTTCAGATCAACTTCCTAGGACGAGTCACACTTCGTTATACCTTCACACACAGCTTGCGTAGACCGCAGTCCTTGCGTAGCAAGGTTCTAGCAAGGTGCGGGGACTCCTTATTTCTTGGGTGCTGACACACTCAAATAGCGAGCCCCCGGGCAAAGCCAAAAAACCAATACTGGCTGGGACGTCCACCCTTCCTAATGGGTGAGTCACCCCTATTAAATAGCGTGGTTTGTATGCCAGTTACAGAACAAATAAAAAATTCGTAGATAATTCGTATTTGTCCTAACTATACAAACCTTAGCTATTTAATCAAACTTGCCCGCCAGCCCTATCCCCCTTGAAGTCCTACCTCCAAGCAAAGTGAGCTCAAGCACAGGTGTGTGTGAGGGGGGGGGGTAGCAAGCTACCCTCCCCTAGCCCCGCTAACTAGCGGTGTGGGTAGTAAACCCTCGTTGAATTTTAATGGCTCGTCATTTCAGCTACACCGAAAGTAATACCCCTATTAAATAGCTAAAGTTTGTATAGTTAGGAAAAATACAAATTATTTACGAATGTCATATTCTTTTCTTTTTCTTGCAAGAAATGTAAAAAAAAATACTAACTTACTAAGCATAAGTATTTTAATTTTTATAATGTAAGGAAATATATTATTTTTAAGTAAATATTTGTCCTATTAGTATACTTCCTTTAGTTAATCAGCTATTTATATAGAGATTTCACTAGCGTACAGTCAATTTACGCTACGTAGTACTCTTGACGATCGTTATAGTTTCACGATACTTTGTATCGTTATTTAATATTTCGGTATTAAGAATACTAATATTAATCGTATAGCCTATTGAATTTTCATTCTAGCCCTTGGCGAAAGAATATATCTCGCAACGGGCAGGTCTAATTATGGTCTGATGTGAAATAGTTAAAAGTGCTAGTGGTCAGTGGCACGCAAGCATGACGCAGTGCAGTGGAGGGTACGGCAGCTCGGACCTGTCGTTCTCCTAGCCCTGGACCTCTTCCATGCTCCCCAACCCCTGGGAGAAGGAAAGGCGAAGGGAGGCGAGAGGCGTTAGCCCCCGAGCAGTCGTCCCCTTGAGCGTACCTGTTGAACTCTTCCCAGGATGCTCGCCCTCGCCATGGGAAAGGCGAGGTAAAAGTGTTATCCTCGCCGTCGGATGACGCAGCTCCCAGACGAGGCTGGCGTTTTACGTTTTTCCCTTCCTGCTAGACAAGGAGAGAGTAGCTCGTTAGGGAATCGAGCGTCGAGATCGCGATCGTCATAGTTCCGAGCGCGGACTTGCGGCAAGGACGCAACGCTCATGGACGCTCCCTCGCAGCGATCTGGACGTGTTACGGAAGGCGACAAGGATCTTGACGCTCCCTCACAGCATGCTGGACGCACGCGAGCAGGATGCTTCCTCGCAGCGTGCTGGACGCATGCGAGCGGGACGCTTCCCCGCGTCAAGATCGCGAACGTCATAGTTCCGTGAGTGGTCTTGCGGCAAGGACGCACGCGAGCTTCAGTCCTCATGGACGCTCCCTCGCAGCGATCTTTACGCGTTACAGGAGGCGGCAAGGATCTTGACGTCTTGACGCTCCCTCATAGCATGCTGGACGCACGCGAGCTGGACTCTCGCGAGCAGGATTCTTCCTCGCGTTAAGATCGCGAATGTCATAGACGCATGCAGGATGCACCGCAAGCAGCATGCCTGTCAGAGCTTCAACGGTCCATTACGTCCCTGTTGATGTTTACGAATCGCAAACAGAGGAAGCTTGCAACAGCAGCAGCATGCTGGACTCATGCATGACGCTCCCTCGCACATGCTGGACGCATGCATGACGCACGCAAACATGATGCTCTCACAGCATGCGGGACGCATGCAGGACGCACGCAAGCATAACGCACGCAAGCATGACGCTTCCTCGCAGCAGACTGGACGCATGCATGACGCTTCCTCGCAGCAGACTGGACGCATGCATGACGCTTCCTCGCAGCAGACTGGACGCATGCATGACGCTCCCTTGCAGCATGCGGGACGCAAGCAGACAAGACGAGGCATGTGTTTTCTCCCACTCTTTCTACATTGGAGATCGCTAACAATTTAGAGGAGATCTCAGAGGAGGAAATGCAGAAAACTCTTCATGCAGCAGATTTTAAAAGATTACTTGCAGTTCTGGCGGACGTATATCCGGAGAACTTTTCAGCAGGCTGTACCTCGGAGCCTGCCCTCGCAGTTTTTGAAGGGTAGACCCCAGGAATCTTCCTCTTTCAAGGAGACAGTATTAGCCAGATCAGTCTAGAGGGCTTTTACGACTCTGAACAATTGGTTTCTCAAGAGAAGTAACAAGGAAGGACATCCTTTTCCTTTCCCCCTACGAGATTGGCTTCTAGATCCAGTGTGTGGTACGAGACTGGTGAGGTTCTCGGTTTGGAAGTTCCTGCCTCCTCCCTGGGAGACTTCTCCAAACTTGTTGACGCCTCGCGTAGATCAGCCATGACTAAGGCTAAGGTGATGTGGTCCACGTCGGAGATGGATCACTTGCTGAAGGGCATCTTCAGAACTATCGAGGTCTTCAGCTTGATGGACTGGACTCTAGGAGTCCTCGCAGACGTCACACGATAAGAACGAGACGCAAATGGACCTTTTTGCCTGTCTCGATAAAGCCGTGAGGGACGGGTTGGTTGAACTCTCCTTTTTCACAGCAGGTATTATTAAGAAAGAGCTATGCTGTTTCTTTCCTGTCGTCAGGATTGACTCTCGCTCATAGAGCAGAGCTCTTGTATGCTCCCTCGACCAAATACCTCTTCCCTTCAGAGCTAGTGAAGGACTTATCGGCAGCTCTTACGCACAAGCAACGCAAGATCTGATTACAAGGACTGCGAGGAAAGTTCTTCCGGCTAACTTTTTAGCCAGGAAAGAGAAGGAAGCTCCTCCCACGCATCAGCCCTTTTGTGGGAGAGCCTTTCTAGGAGAGGACAGAGAATGGCTGCTGGAGGGCAACCTCGTAACTCCAAACAGCAACCGAAACCCCAAAAGTGAACTCAATCTCCAGACACAAGTATCCCACTACTGGCAGCAGCTCTTCAAGAGCAGGTAAACCAGATGCTGTCAAAAGCAGCAATAGAAGTGGTAGATGGATTTTACAACAAGACTTTTTCTGGTACCCAAGAACCCGGGAGACTGGAGACCCATTCTGGACGTAAGTCCACTGAACAAGTGCATGAGCAAAGTCAAGTTTGCTATGGAAATATCTGCGTCAGTCCTAGCAGACACCAGACTAGGTGACTGGATGGTGTCGATAGAAGGACGCGGTTTTTCTTGTCTCAATTCACCCGAACTACAGGAAATATCTGAAATTTGTACATCTCGCTACAACTTTTCAGTTCAGAGCACTTTAGTATTGGACTAAGCACGGCCCCTTACGTTTTCACACGATGGGTATGGAACGTGGCTCTCTGGTTACATCTGGAAGGGGTACGAATTTTGATGTACCTGGACGACTGGCTAATCAGAGCCAGGTTGTAGGAAAGTGTCAGGAGGATCTAGAAGTGACTACATCTACGTCCACTTCAGTTCCATCTGTCTAGTTATTGGACAAGAGACCAAGACCTAGAGACGTGGATTCCGATTCCTCTGGGAATCAGGAATCAGGGGAGTTGGTGGGACTACCCCAACAAGTTACTAGAAGGCTTCGAACTTCATCAGAAGAACCCCAACCTAGTGTTGTATTCAGATGCATTTAGTGGGGTGGAATACAACACTGGGGAAGGGCGAGATCTCGGGTCTATGGGAAGACCATCAGAAAAAATGGCTCATAAACGTGAAGGAACTGGTGGCCATTCTCCTAGCGCTAATACACTTCCAGGAGGAGGTCCAAAACAAGTTAGTACAGGTCAACGCAGACAACACTACAGCGTTGGCCTACATCAGAAAACAGGGAGGCACTCGTTTGGATTCCCTATACGAAGCAGCAAGATCTCTGCTGTGGGCAAAAGCGAACAATATATCTCTGATAACCCGCTTCATAGAGGGAGAGAAGAATGTCAGAGCGAATCTTCTCAGCAGAGGAAGACAGGTTCTCACGACAGAATAGACCCTGCTTCACGAGGTGTGCAGCAGGCTTTGGAATCTGTGGTGAGAACCGTCAATAGACCTCTTTACGACGCAGAGAACAGGAGGTTACCTGTTTACTGCTTTCCAGTTCCAGACCAGGAAGCAGTGGCAGTAGACGCCTTCTTCATGGAGTGGGAAGGACTAGACACGTACACCTTTCCCCCCATTCATGATCCTAGACAGAGTCATAAAGATGGTCAGGGAGTCGAACAACGCCCGCATGACCATGATACAGTAGCTCCGTTTTTGGGGCCCATGAGACCCTGGATCACAGAAGTGATGGAGTGGCTAGTAGACACCTCCAGGTCGTTATCCTGTCGGAACGATCTTCTCAGACAGGCACATATAGAGAGATACCTTCAAATCTCCTCGCTCTCATCTAACTGCCTTTCGACTTGGAAAAACTGGCAAGAGCAAAGGGCTTTTCGAGGAAAGCTACAAGAGCAATTGAGGGAGCGAGGAGAACATCTACAATCAAGGTGTACCAATCTAGTGGGACGTGTTCAGAGAATGGTGCAGAGTTAATAACATTTCCTCTTCCAATACCCCTCTAACACAATTGGCAGATTTTCTGCTACATTTAACACAAAAAAAAAAAAAAAACTCAGTATCAAGGGATACCGCAGCATGCTAGCCTCCGTCTTCCGTCACAGACATATTGATGTGTCAGGAGACAAGGATCTCTCGGACCTTATAAGATCCTTTGAGACCGCTTAGAGGAAGGACAACCCAACCCCATCTTGGAATTTGTATGTAGTCCTGATGTTTTTAACCTTGAGCAGGTTTGAACCTTTTGACAAGGCTCCATGGAAGGATTTTACTAAGAAGAGCCTATTCCTGGTTGCGTTGGCAACATGCCAAGAGAATAGAAGAATTGCAAGCCATTAGCAAAAAGATGGGCTTCAATGGAGAGAATGTGTAATGTATGTAAAATTACATGTTTAAATACATGACCTAAGAGGTCAATGTGGAAGTTAGGAGCGAGTGTGAGAAATGCCATAGTCAGTCCTTACCAGTATGCGAATGCCAAACATTAGCAATGTAACATTTTTATGAAGAGTAAACACAAATACAAACCGCGAGAAAGAGTTGTCTCACTGGATCCAGGTGTCTTCCTCTATTAATGTTTAGTTTACATTATATCTTGAAATGCTGAGATAACTGACTATACGATATCTTTGATATTGATATTTTAGTCAGTTCTGATCAAGTTGTCATATGGAATGGTCATCCGACCAAACCATCTATACTCCTATGATGGAGATGTTAATAACTGTTTTAAAGGAATAAACTGTTTTAAAGTTAACTTACTTAGACTTATTTAGAAGAAGCAACCTACCAAGTCTAAATATTACAACACATTGAAGAGACATTTGATTAGAACAGGAATGTGTGTTAATAACAGTACCACACCAACAAATGCAATCTGCTCTCTACGACAAGGTTTTCTCCCCAAGAACGAGAATCCTTCGCAACCATGGCCCAGATCCTTTACCATTCCAGGGTTATCTCATTTAGTAGGACAGGAAAAGGAGAGAGGCCTTTGTTCAGTAAGAGCCCTAAAAGATTTTATCTGCAGAGGACCAGAAACCTGAGGGGACAGGCAGATAACCTCTGGTGCTCGGTAAAGAAGCCTTCGCTACCCTTGTCAAAGAATGCTGTGGCGTTCTTAATCAAGGATTTAATAAGGGAAGCTCACCAGAGTTGTGACGAGAAAAGCTTCCCATTCCTTAAAGTCAAAGCACACGAAGTAAAAGCTGTGGCAACTTTGATGGCTTATAGACACAACAAGTCTATAAAAATGATTTTTGAAGTGATATTCTGGCGAAGCAAATCAATCTTCGCAAATTGTTACCTAAATAGGTACAGACCCAATACGAGGATTGTTGTTCCCTGGGTCGTACGTTGCCTCCGGCGCCGAACTTGGAGAAGGTACTATTACCTCTAACCTATAACCTTGTTTATACCCTTACCTTTTCTTGAACTTGTTCTCAGGTCGTCTGTGAAGGTTGCTGCAACCTTCCACGGCCTGGGATGCAAGTCTAAGTTAGGTTTTATGGAATGTGTTTTTTAGTGTGTTAATGGGTCAGGTGGTCAGATCATTGTCCATGGCTATGCCAGGATGGCAAAGTTGGTGGCCTAGTCATGGTGAGGTCAAGGACCGTGTAACAGCCCTACAGAGACTTTCTACAGCCCCCTGGGTGGATCACTGGGTCTCTCAGGGAATGCAGGCAAATGAGGCATAAAAACCTATGAAGCCAGCTTCCTTATCAGGTATGCCAAGTTAGCAAGGGTGGTGGTCTAGTCATGTTAAGGTCGACAACTGTGTGACAGCCCCACAGAGACTTTTTACAGCCCCCTCGGTGGATCGCTGGGGGTCTCAAGGAATGCAGGCAAATGAGGCAAGAAAACTATAAAGCCAGCTTCCTTATCAGGTAGGAACCAAATTATTGATACAGCTAATTTGTAGCGATTAATAATTCTACGAATTCCCGAGGGGGTTGCGGTTTTCTAACCCACCACCAATTAAAGGTCAATCGGCTATATATACGTAACTACCAGGGAAGTTGCATATTTAAAAATGGTATTTTTATTTTGAAATAAATTTTTAAATGTACTTCCCTGGTAGTTACATAAATAAAAGGTCCCTTCCCTCCTTCCCTCTGAAAACAGGGGCATGGAATTTCTGAGGACTTAGGGGAATGGTTCCGGTTACCTAGTTAGAGGGCGCACAGGTATGACCATCTGCTCACATGTCGGTGATTGCCGCGAAATTTGAATTTCTGCCATGCACGCAATGAATCGGCGGGATTAAGCTATATATACCGTATATACTCGTGTAATGTTCGATTTTTGAAGGCCTATTTTTCAGTTAAAAAAGTAAGGGTCGAACATTACACGAGATATATATTTGAAAAAGTAAAAATTTCTGGCCTACCGGTAGGTAAACGTAAGCTAGGCCTACGCGAACATTACCCTAGGCTATGCTACCTACCCCGGTAGGTAAACATAGGCTAGGCCTATATATACAGTACTAACTATGTTCATTTAACACCAGGCATATTATTAGCATGGATTTTATTTCCTAAACCATCATAAATAGTTTTTTTCCGCTACGAGTAATGACTTTACCATAACGCAGCAGGTATGAAGCTAGCAAACTGTCGGGTTGCGTATGTTATAACGTGATATGGTTAATGAAAAAATTAGGCTCATTTTATTTTACTTGTTATGGTATATTAATTGATATTAATAATAAACAGCAAAAATTTTTCTTAATTGAATCCACATTTTTTTTTCTCCAAGTTCGAACGCTAGTTTCGGTAACTCCAAACATTTTTACGGCTTGAACGTTATTTGTCGTTTCAGTGGACAGCGGCTGCAATAACTTGAAGCTTAAATTTTGCAGTAATCTTTTTATATTTCTTGGTAGACATCTTGATGGGTTATGAGTAAATTCTTATTCATATATATTGAGGAAAAAAAATGATTAGCATAACGGGTAATTATAATTACGGTAATTACCTGCAATTACCGGTAATGGTAATTTGTTACTCAAAACGATGAACTAATTTTGTTTGCTACTTGTAGTGTTTGCTTGTTTTTGAAAGCTATTAGGCGGTGATGATAATCAGCTGTTTGCAACTAAAGTGTTCGCTAGAAAATGTACGTTGAATACTCAATTGTTATTGTAAACAGATGTTAGTATTTAGGTGTTCCGATTTGTTTTATACATTTGTTTGTCGCACTTAGGCATAACCCTTACTTTGTTGGTAATTATGGTATGCTGGAGATAAAAGACCTCTATCCTACTGCCAAAATCAAGACTCGAACATTACATGAGGTATATGATGAATTCATGATTTTGAAGGTAAAATAGGGGGGTCGAATATTACACGAAGTCGAATATTACACGAGTATATACGGTATGTAACTACCAGGTAAGTATATTTAAAAATTTATTTGTTCCTCAACTGGAATACAAACCACGCTATTTAAAGTGGGTACTGTAATTACTTTCGGCGTAGCTGAAAGGACGAGCCATTAAAATTTTAACGAGGGTTTACTACCCCACTGCTAGTTAGCGGGGGTTCCCTCCCCCCTCACACACCTGTGTGGTAAGCTCACTTTGCTATCGGCTCGGGTGCTAGTTGGACGTGTCCGCTGTCACCCTTGCCTACACGACAGCTATTTAATCTTTGCTTTTTGCTTTTTCTTTTCTAAAGTGTTGTGAAGTTGGCCTCTACAATGCGGAAGTGGCCTGGGTTACCTGAACGCCCTTGTGGGACCTTCATGTCGTCAATAAACACGGATCCATACACCTTATGCCCTTATTGTAGGGGTCAACGGTGTGATAGTGGTAACGTATGTATTGAATGTAGGGAGTGGTCTACCTCCCAGTGGGAGAGGTTTTCCCTGCGCCGGAAGAAGTCCAAATGGGATATTTCTCCTTCAAAGGTTTCTTTGAAGAAGGAAAATCCTAAGGGCTCTTCTTCTGTGGCCCAAACCTCCTCCGAAGCTCCCAGTCGGTCGGCTTCTCGCGAGAGGCCGTCGAGTGGTAGCGTAGGCCGTACTGTTGACCGATCTCGGGGTTTGGGAGAGGGAGTTGCCTCCTCCTCCCCCGGGGGAGGATTTAATTATTTCTCCTTCTGTTGATGTTAATAATGATCTTTTGAAGCTTTGGGCTTCCTTGGGGCTTCAGGGCTTGCCCTCCAAGGAAGCCCTGTTGGACATGATCAGGTTGGGAGCAGCTGTTAAACAGTCACCGGCGGTAGCAGAGGTTGACCCTCTGTCTATTGTCGAGGCTGTTGTGGCAGAGGCTTCCAATGAGAATGTTCAAACCCCTGCTCCTGTTGTAGCTGAAGGCTTAGCTCCCCCCTCCGAACATCCTTCGAGGGAGGAACTAAGTCCAACGGTCTCTCCTGCGGGTGATTCTCCCACCCGGGGCAGTTCACTGACAGACTCTCCTCTTTGGAGGACTGCCGATGGTTTGTCTGCTGCTCCCAGAGGACGTATAAGACGTAAGGCTCACTTTCCTCTTCGTCGCCGAGGTCTTCCTTCTCCTCGCAAGGGTGTTAGGAGGCGCCTCTTCGGATCTTCATCCTCGCAGTCCCCCGCAGAGGAACCCCGTCCTTCAGCTACCGTTCCTGCTGCTACTTTGGACCTGGACCCTCTCCGCAGATCGTTCGCGATCTTCTTCTCCTGCCAGACCTGCTGACCTGCCCGACCTGCTGACCTGCCCTCGCCCTTCCTGGCTGCAGATGCGCTATGGGCGCCCACCCATCCCGTTTTCCAACGGGCACTGGTCCCTTCGGGGCAAAAAGGGGTTTTCACACATTGTGTGTAAGTCCCTTAAGCGCCAGGTTTCCCCTGTGCGCCTGCACGCCAGCGCGCTACTGCGCACAAGCACCCTCCTGTTGCAGTCTCATCTCGCCAGCGCTCTCCTGCACGCCCACGATCTCCTACACGCCTGCGATCTCCTGCTCGCCCGGAAGTTCCAGAGACTACGCGCCCACGATCTCCTGCTCACCCGGAAGTTCCAGAGACTACGCGCCCACGATCTCCTGCTCACCAGCGGACATCTGCGCGCCCTCAGCCTGATGCACACCATGGACGCCTTTGGTCTCTTGCTCGTCAGCGGTCTCCTGCTCGTTAGCGCTCTTCTGTCCGCCAGCGTTCTCCTGTCCGCCAGCGCTCTCCTGCTCGCCAGCGCTCTCCTGCTCGTTAGCGCTCTCCTGCTCGCCAACGCTCGTCTGCTCGCCCTCGAGCTTCGGATCAGGGCTCCAGAGGGAAGTCTTCATCCTCCCCTGCTCGCCAGCGCTCTCCTCCACACCACCGATTGCCGTTGCACCACCAGATCTTGCCTGCTCGCCATCCCTTGCCTGCTCGCCATCCCTTGCCTATGCGCCATCGCCCGCAGTCTCCATCGCGCGCCTACATGCCCACTGCCAGAACTTCGGTTCCAGATGAGCGCCCCTGCACACGTGCGCCCAACGGCTTCGCCCTTACTGGCCCTTCAGGATCCTGTGGCTGCACACCATACGAGGTCTCCGGAACGCGCACCTGCGCGCCAATGCGCCCCTTCACCTACGCGGCCTGTTGCCTGCGCGCCCACGAGCTCCTTCTCCTGCGCGCCATTGTTCGCCCACGCGCCAACGCTCGCCTACGCTCCATCGCTCGCCTGCGCTCCATCGCTCGCCTGCGCAACATCGCGCCATCGTTCGCCCGCGCGCCATCGTTCGCCCGTGCCCCATCACTCGCCCGCGCCCCATCGCTCGCCCGCGCCCCATCGCTCGCCCGCGCCCCATCGCTCGCCCGCGCCCCATCGCTCGCCCGCGCCCCATCGCTCGCCCGCGCCCCATCGCTCACCATCGCCCGCATGCGCGAGCTATCGCCCCCCGAGCTAGGCAATGGCCTATCGCGCGAGCGCGAGGTCCAGCTCGATGCCCACACGAGATCCTGCAGTCAGGTCATCCTCATCGCGCGTGGAGCCCCCCCCCCCCCAAGCGCAGGACAGCGCGCTCAACGGAGGGAGGGAAAACTTCGGACAGGTCTAGGAACATTTCTTCCACAGCTTCTTCCTTTCGGGCAGACCCTGTTGTAGTTTCCAATCCTAGGGATCTTACGATCCCCTTCCCTCCAGAGCAGTGGTTCCCAAACGGGGGGGGCGCGCCCCTCTAGGGGGGCGTGAGGACGATACAAGGGGGGCGTGAAGTCATCTGCTCGAAATTACTTGTTTAATAGAATAATAAAATCATTAAAAGAACAAATATCTGTCATTACATACATGCATCCATCTCACTAAATTTGACCAGAAATTGTGCCTTACTCTCATAAGTATTTCCAAATATTATATGCCATGTTTTCAAATTATCTATTCTTAAAATTGCAACTCAATTTTGCCAATTTGCTAATGTTCAAACTTTTTTCGCTCACTTTGAACCAAAGTTACGTTTTTAGTTACTGGAATGTACTATTATTTGTTTGAGTGGCTTTCATTATTAAAATGTAATACAAACAGAAATCTGTTTTCCTGTACAATGCTAAGAAATAAATGTAAGAATCATTTCATACAAAAAAAAAGAGAGGAGTGGGGGCGTACGGGTCTACTGGAAGCAAAAAGGGGGCGTCAGGTAAAATAGTTTGGGAACCACTGCTCCAGAGGGTGTCTCTGACAGCGCTGCTGTCAGTCTGCAGCCCTGGTTTGGGCCCTTGATCAGAGCGGTTGTGCAGGCTTTCAAGCCTGCTTTCTCTGAACTAGGCATCAAATCAGCGGCTATCTCGGCCCCCCTGAAGAGGATGAGGAGTGGATGACGTGGTTACTTCTCCAAGGGCGAAATTGGCTCCTCGGAAGTCGTCGAGGAAGGCTCCCTCCCCTCCCCAGTCTTTCTCAACATCCCCCGTGGACGAGGATTTTTCGTCCTCGGGATTCACGCGAGATGAGGCTTTCTCCCATCGCACCAATGGGAGAAACCCCACCTCGCGCTGAGAAGTCTCCTCGGGTGGAGGTGGAGAAGACCCCACTATCTTTGTTGGAATCCTGCATCCCTCCCAGGAGGGAGTCGAAGGACTCCAAGACGATTCCGAAATCATCTTCGAGGATCAGACCAAGAGCCAGCTAAGCCCACGGACAACATCCATGAGTCCCCCCAAGAAGACCCTTTGGGGACTGGAGACCTTGCTACTAGTCCATCAGGAGGAGAGCCTCAAGAGTTGGAGCATGCCTTCCGACAAGTTCTGACTCTGATGAGGAACCTTAACGGATTCTTGGATCCAGAGATTCCTCCTCGAGAGGGCAAGGACACGGTTCTGGACCGAGTCTTTGGTACCCAGAAGCCCCCTAAAGCCAGCGCGGCTTTGCCTTGGTCCCAGGGGGTCAAGAGTGCCAGAGATAAGGTCGAGAGCCAGCTCTCCGAGCTAGCCTCCAGCCTTCCAGTGCCGGAAACAAACTCCTCCCCACCTCCACGTGTCCACCAGAGGAGGTACTTCGAGATCATGGAGGAGTCCTGTTTAGTTCTTCCCTTCCACCACTCTGTGGAAGAGCTCTCCAGGGGAGTCCCTCTTGAGAGAGACTCCAACCTGCCAGTGTCGTTCTCAGCCTCGGAGATCCTCTGCCAGGAGAAGGTAGCGAAGTGTGCCATGCAGGCCACTTCGTGGCTGGATATCTGGCTAAGATCTCTTGGCATCCTGATACGATCCGAAGACTTGTCTAAGAAGAGTACCAGGAAGGCCTTGGAGACCTTCCTTCTTTCAGGCACTCGTACCATTGAGTTTCTGGCCCACCAAGTCTCGAACTTGTGGGCTAATACTATCCTGTAACGCCGAGATACGGTGTCTGAAAGATTCAACTCGAAGGTCCCCAACACCGAGGTCAGTAAGCTCAGACATTACTCCCTTTTGGGGAGTAGTCTGTTTGAGATGAAAGATGTAGAGCAGGCGGCTGGGAGGTGGAGGAAGTCCAACCAGGACTCCCTCCTCCAGAGGGCTTTAACATCAAAGCCCTATAAGCCTCCAGCACCTCAACAAGCTCGCCCTGCAAAGACGACAAAGCCGGCAGTAGCAGCAAAGTCAACGGTGTCCAAACAGCCCTTTCCCGTCAAGGACAGGAAAGGCAAGAAGTCCTCCAGGGGAGGCAAAAATCCTAGGGGGAGTGGCCGAGGCTGCAAACGCTAGGATTGGCAGTCCCCCCGCACGTCCACCAGTGGGGGGATGCCTTCAAAGTTGCGCGGACAGGTGGCAGCAACTCGGGGCCGATTCCTGGACGATCTCCGTGATCAGCCAAGGATATCGCGTCTCGTTCATAACATCTCTATCTCCCCTGACAGCGAATCCAGTGTCGTTGAGCTCTCTTGCCATGGGATCGGCAAGAGGGCAAGCCCTTTGGGCAGAAGTCAAGACCATGTTGAAGAAGGACACTCTCCAAGAGGTCGTCGACGGGTCCCCAGGCTTCTACAGTCGACTCTTTCTTGTAAAGAAGGCGTCTGGAGGCTGGAGACCAGTCATCGACATCTCAGCTCTGAACAGGTTTGTCAAGCAGACCCTGTTCAGCACGGAGACGGCAGACACAGTCAGACTCGCAGTGAGACCGCGAGACTTCATGTGCACACTGGATCTGAAGGACGCGTGCTTCCAGATCCCAATCCATCTGTCTTTAAGGAAGTACCTAAGATTCAGCCTAGACAACAAGATCTACCAGTTCAAGGTGCTGTGTTTTGGTCTCCACAGCACCTCAGGTTTTCACCAGTGTTTTCACCTTGATATCTTCGTGGGCACATAGGATCGGCATCCGTCTCCTTCGTTATCTGGACGACTGGCTGATCCTAGCAGACTCTGAGTCAACCCTTCTTCGACACCGAGACAAACTTCTGGGGATTTGCCAAGATCTAGGGATCATGGTAAATCTCGAGAAGTCTTCTCTGCTTCCTACCCAAAGACTGGTATATCTAGGCATGATATTGGACACCAATCTCCACAAAGCCTTCCCATCATACGACAGGATAGCAGGGCTGAGGAAGGTCGCAAGTCCTTTCCTCAGACGAGACGAACTCCCAGCCCAATCGTGGTTACGTCTCCTCGGCCATCTCTCATTCTTGGTCCGTCTAGTTCCCAACGGTCGTCTCAGAATGAGATCCCTGCAATGGCGATGCAAGTCCCGGTGGAGTCAAGGACACGATTCCCCGGACGTCTTGATCCCTATGGGTCTCGCGGAACGGACTGACCTTCAGTGGTGGGTTGTAGACGAGAACCTACGAAAGGGAGTGAACTTTCTCATCCTCCCCCCGGATTTGATGCTGTTTTCGGACGCCTCAAAGAAAGGGTGGGGGCCCACGTTCTGAACCACAGGACCTCAGGCCTGTGGTCAGATTCAGAAAAGTGCCTCCATATAAATCTTCTAGAAATGAAGGCCGTTTTTCTGGCCCTTCAACAATTCCAACAGCACCTGGCGGGTCACTCTGTTGTGGTGATGAGCGACAACACCACAGTAGTGGCTTACATCAACAAGCAGGGAGGTACCTTTTCAGAACAGCTATCCCATCTTGCAGTAGAGATACTGAGATGGACCGAAGTCCACTCGATTCCACTTTTGGCTCGCTTCATTCCGGGCAAAAGGAATGTGCTCGCCGACAGTCTGAGCAGAGCGTCTCCGATAGTGAGTACCGAGTGGTCTTTGGATCGTCAAGTAGCCAACAAAGTCCTGACTTTGTGGGGTTCCCCGACAGTGGATTTGTTCGCGACAGCGTTGAACTTCAAACTGCCGCTGTACTGCTCCCCAGTCCCGGACACCAAGGCTCTCTGGCAAGATGCTTTCCAACAACGGTGGGACAACATCAACGTATACGCCTTTCCCCCGTTCTGTTTGATGAGGAGGGTACTCAACAAGACCAGACCATCGGTCAACTTCTCGATGACACTCATAGCTCCGCTGTGGCATCACGCGGAATGGTTCCCGGACCTTCTGCAACTCCTTACAGAGCCTCCGAGAGAACTCCCTCCGCGACACGAGCTATTCAAACAACCACATGCCAACATCTTTCACAAAGCCGTAGCTTCGCTTTGGCTTCACGCCTGGAGACTATCCAGCATCTCCTCGCAGAGAGAGGATTTTCGCAACAAGTTGCGGAAAGGATGTTTGGACACCTGCGAAAGTCATCCGCAGGGGTCTACCAGGGGAAGTGGAGAGTTTTCTTTGGTTGGTGTCGTGGAAGGGGTATCTCTCCACTCGATGCCACTATTCCAGCAATAGCGGAGTTCTTCGTGTACTTTTAGTCTCGGCAGTGAAAGGCTATCGCTCAGCCTCAAGTCTAGCTTTCAGGCTCAAAGGAGTAGACATTTCTTCTTCGTTAGAACTTTCCCTACTCATACGTAGTTATGAACTTACCTGCCCTCAGTCGGAAGTGAGACCTCCTCCATGGAACGTGGTTCAAGTTCTCAGGTCTCTTAAGAGACCTCCCTATGAACAATTACACCAGGCTTCAGATCGCCACCTGACTTGGAAGATTGTGTTCCTACTAGCTTTGGCGTCAGCCAAGCGAGTTAGCGAACTTCATGGTCTCTCGTATGACATCGCCCATTCAAGGGGATGGGGGAGGTAACGTTCAACTTCGTCCCTGAGTTTATTGTTAAGACTCAGAATCTGGGAGTGCCGGACCCTCGGTACGACTCCTTCCGGATTTCGAGTCTTTGTTCCGTAACAGATGACCCAGACCATCTCCTACTGTGCCCAGTAAGGAGTCTGAGGCTATACCTGAAGAGAACAGCTGCAGTTCGTCCCCAAGTACAGGCATTGTTTGTTAGCACTGGGAGATCAAAGAGGAGGGTTACCAAGAACACCATATCAGCATGGATTCGAAAGGCAATCCATCTGTCCCTGAATCCTGACCCCCCTCCATCACGTCATCCTAGAGCTCATGATGTCGGGAGTAGCTATGTCCCTGGCCTTCAAGAAGAACTTCTCAGTGATGCAGGTTCTACAAGCAGGGGTATGGAAGCGTCAAACGACCTTCACAGCCCGCTACCTGCAAGACGTGACCCACAGGAGGCTCGATACGTTCTCTATCAGCCCTGTGGTGGCTGCACAACAGCTGGTTTAAACCTCAGGCTCCTTAATGGACAAGTAGCAGAGGGTTGAGGGCATTGTTACCTGGTTTTAGTCTGCATGAAAGAAAAGATATGTCTGGCCCTTATTCTTTTCTTCATCCTCCCCTCTCTTGGGGAAAGCAGCAGCCTGTGTTCTCTGCACAGCTGACCTCAAACCACTGCAGGTAAACAGTGTTCCCTTGTGTTCCTAGTATTAAGTTAATACTGTCGCGTCCCCATACCCTGACGAGGTGGTATTGGGAAAGTCCTAGCCTAAAGTTTCCATCTAAAGAAATTCAGGTCAATTTCCTAGGACGAGTCACACTTTCCTTCACACACAGCTTACGTAGGCCGCAGCCCTTGCATAGCAAGGTGCAAGCGAGGTGCAGGGACTCTTTATTGTTGAGTGCTGACACACTCAGATAATGAGTCCCCAGGCAAAGCCAAAAGCCTGTATGGCTGGGACTTATTCCACCCTTCCTAAAGGTTAAGGCACCCACTTTAAATAGCGTAGTTTGTATTCCAGTTACGGAACAAATGACAAATTCGGAGATAATTCGTATTTTTCCTCTTTAAAATAAAAATACCATTTTTTGGCTCTTCAGCACTCTGCGCAGCAATCCTTTGTGGAGGATCTTCCTCCTCCTGGTTTACCTGGTTCTCGACCTTCGCCCGTATCTTTGGACTTGCCGTGGTCTCATTGTTTGCCAGCCTTGCGGCTCTCAACAGTCACCTCGCTTCGTCTCCTACTCGTCAACAAACCTGGTTTCACGTCTTGCCTTCGGGCTTAACTGCTGCTCGTCGTTTGCCCTCTAGGATCCGTTCAAGATCCTTTCCTGTAACTGTTCAACCTTCCAAGGGGTACATCCCTTCCCTGTCACCGATCGGCAGCGCACCGAGCACATGCTCGCCAATCTCTGACGCACCGATCTCCATCTTGCAGATATCGGACACACCAATCTCCAGCTCGCTGATCTCACACACCAATCTATGGCTCACCAATCGCCAACTTGCTGATGGATCGTTCGCTGTCGCCTCGTTCCCCTCCTCGCAAACACAGAACATCGCATTCATGAAGGAGAACAGAAAAAAAGGCAAGCTGCCGAAATTAAGATTCTTAAGAGACAACCCTCACGGCTGATTCCTATTCCTTGGAAAAAGACGACAGCATCGCATTATAGTGGTTGCGGACTGTGGCTAGATGTAGCACGCAGACTGCCTAGTGTTTGAATGCTCACCACGCTCCGTTTCACTACACGAAAAGAAAGTGGAATGATGAACTGGGCACTGGGCAACCCCCCTTGATTTCATACTGGGCAAAAGGACCCAGCTAGAACTGCAGTTGCTTAATATTATTCTAGAGGCATGCCGTCTCATTACTGGCATGCATGGAGTTCAATATAAATAGCGGCTGCTATATTTCAACTTATTTGAAGATTACAAACATTAGAAGAAAAAATAATAGTATGAGGAAAGAAAAAAAAACTTTGGGCTGGAATTGGGGACATCTTACATGATTAAGCTTATTGAAAAAGGATTAACAAAAAAAAAATTATAGCAGAACTGAAGAAAAAAGATACAATGATAGGAAAATGCAGGTCTACAAAACCAGAAGGAGACGTAAATATCTCCTTACAGAACCTCTTAGGAATCAGTCCTCTAAATATTTAATCTACATATACAAGTACAGGTAGTCGTCAACGTATGACGGAGATAGGGACAAAGAGAGATGCGTCGTAAGTCAATTTCAACGTATGTAGAACTTGAAAAGTGAAGTTTCCGTTGATTTATTATGCGTCATGATTCAGCAATCATCCAAGTCATATTTTATCAATATTTTCTTACTGTATATTATTTCATTTTCTTGTTTAGTAGGATATCATATGCTCTATTAAAGCATTTTTGTATTCTATTTTTCAATTTTGGAAGAATTACTTAATATTTTGTTTACCTTAGGTTATGATCATTTTGTTTACCTTAGGTTATGATCAGCTGATCTGAAGGTCTCGCTACCGTATCGAAAGATTGCGCACATATGAGTGGCATATTTTTCTTATATATAATCTCTAATTGTTCCGTAACTGGAATACAAACCATGTTATTTATTAGGGGTATTACTTTCGGCGTAGCTGAAATGACAAGGCATTAAAGTTTAGCGAGGGTTAACTACCCACACCGTTAATTAGGGGTGGGGTAGGGGTGTTAGCTTGCTACCGCTCGCACTCACACACCTGTGATTTAGCTCACTTTACTTTTGGCTTGGATGGTGAACGGACATTGCTGCTCTTTATCCTTCGCCTTTATTGGACTGCCATTAATCTGTTTTTGCTTTTTCTTTGTTTTGGTGTGTTTGTGTGTTGATTTCTGCAAGCATGCGCACCTGCCCTGGACTCACCGGCCGGCCCTGTGAAACCTTTTTCTGCGGTGGAGACCGATCCCCACACCCTTTTTCCCACCTGCAGAGGTCAGCGGTGTGATTTTAACAATAAGTGTAGTGAGTGTAGGAGTGGTCTGCCTCCCAGTGGGAGAGGTTTGGGCGAAGGCGGAAGAAGTCTAAGCGGGATATTTCTCTTTTGAAGTCTCCTTCGAAGGGGGAAAAACCTAAGGCCTCTTCTTCAGTCTCCCGACCCTCCTCCGAAGCTTCTACTCGTTCGGTCTCTTCCGAGAGACCGTCAAGCAGTAGTGTAGACCAATTTAATATCGGCCAACCCCAGCCCTCGAGAGATGGTGTTGCCTCCCCTAGCGAAGCGGCCTCACCTCTCCCCCTGGGTGAGGTCTTGTCAATAACTAACCTGTTTCAGGTTTCGTCATCCTTGGGGCTCACGAGTCCGCCCTCCAAAGACTCATTGCTGCAAATCATCCACCGTGGTGCTAGTGTGCAACGGTCATTGTCACCGTCGGAGGTAGATCCTCTGGCCCTTGTCGACGTTGTGGTGTCAGTGGTGTCGCCTATGATCTCGTCCGACTCCTCTGCTCCTCCAGACTCTCCAGCTGTTGCTGCCGACTTAATTTCCCCCGTTCCTGATCATCCTTCAAGGGGGAAACCAAGTCCGTCTGTCTCTCCTGCGAGTGTTTTTCCCTTTGGGGGAGTTCACTCATAGAGACTCCTCTTCGGAGGACTGCTGTGGCTAACGGTCAGCTTGCTAATCCAATGGCCCCTAGAGGGTGTCTTCGTCTTAAAGCTCGCCCTCCACTTGGCCTTAGAAGTCTCCCTTCGTCGTCGCAGCCGTCGCCCGCAGAAGAGTCTCCGCTGCAGTCGTCTTTTGGCCCTCAACCTTTGACCGTGCCTGGACCTGCTACTAGTCCCCCGACTTCGGTCCTAAACCTATCTGCAGATCGTTTGCGATTCCATCGGTGGATGTTCGCCCTTCCAAAGGGTTCATCCCGGTTCATGATCTTCCTACCAACCGACCTGCCGACCTTCCATCACTGTTCCTGCTCCCGGTAAAGCCTCTTGAGGCCCTACCAAAGTGTGCAGCTGCACGCCATCACCCTTCAGCTTGCCAACCTCCTGCAGTGCATCAGTGCTCACCGGCAGCCTGTCGGCGCTCTACAACGCTTCTGCGCGCGCCCCTTCACTTGCTCGCCGTCAAAGACGGCAGCTGCAAAATGCATCTACACGCCAGCGCTCTCCTGCGCGCCAGCGCTCTCCTGCGCGCCAGAATTCTCCTGCGTGCCAGCACTCTCCCGCGCGTCATCGACTCCTGCGCGCCAGCATTCTCCTGTGCGGCAGCGCTCTCACACGTGCCATCATTCCAACGCACCATCCCTCCCCTGCGCGCATGCGCCACCATTTGACTATGCGCGTGCCATTTCTCTCCTGCGCGCCAGATCTCGCCTGCACGCTCACCCACATGCCAGCACTTTCGCCCGCGCTCGCCATCTCTCTCTTACGGGCCTGCCATCTCTCTCCTATGTGCCTGCACATTTACGCATGCGCTCGCCATCTCTTTCCTACGTACCAGCGCTCGCCCACGCGCCAGTGCTCTCATGCTCGCCAGATCTCTCCCACGCGCATCACCTGGTCACGCGCACCCGACACTGGCCCTCGCATATGCTCCAACGCTCGCCCGCGTGCCAGCGCTCACTAACACGAGCACAGGAACTGCACTCGGTCAGGTCACCATCGCCTCACTCCCCTCCCCGCAAACGCCTTTCAGCACGCCCATCGGGAAAAGGAAAACAGCCTTCTGCAGAGGGGTTCAGGATCCCAAAACTACCTTCTTCTAAGACAGACCCACCTATAAAGGAAACTCCTTGCAGGGAACCTTCGGTTCCTTTCTCTTCAGGGGATCTGTCTGACAGTGTATCGGTCAGTCAGCAGCCATACTTCAGTGCCTTAGTCAGAGCTGTAGCACAGGCCGACAATCCTGCCCTGTCTGGCCGCTCACTGGACCAGCCTATAGCTTCAGACTCTCGGCACAGAACCATGGCTTCTTCCACCCCCTTGAAGAGGAAAAGAGGAGTCTCTTGACGTGGTCACTTCCTCGAGGGTAAAACTGACTCCAATCAGGCCATCAAGGCTAGTCCCTCCTGTATCTTCCCGGGGATACTCTCACACCTCACCTTTGCCAAGGGAGTCGCGTGATTAAAGGTCCTTCTCCATTCCACCGTCGGAGGAAGCCTCCCCTCACGCAGAGAGTTCCCTATCGGAGATCAGGAAGGACACTACATCTAGGCCTTCAATGTTGGAATCCTGCTTCCTCCTTCGGGAGTGAGTCAAAAGACTCCAAGACCTTGCCAAAGTCCTCCACGATGACTATCAAGACGGAGACAGCCAGCCACTCAAGGGATGTCCGCGACCCAGCCCCCCCAAGAGCTTTCGGGGTTGGAAGATGGAGACTTCGCTGCAAGTCCAATGTCGGAAGGAGAGCAAAAAGAGTCAGAACATG
This sequence comes from Palaemon carinicauda, assembly GCF_036898095.1. NCBI lineage: Eukaryota > Metazoa > Arthropoda > Malacostraca > Decapoda > Palaemonidae > Palaemon > Palaemon carinicauda. The sequence continues at coordinate 73,062,285 of NC_090755.1, forward strand.
CATTCTGTCAGGTCCTGACTTATAAGGGTTCTCAATGGGTTTACTGACCCAGAGATACTCCCTGGGGAGGGCAAGGATACTGTCTTGGACCGTGTCTTTGGCACCCTTGGTCTCAAGGGTTGAAGGGTGCCAGGGCTAAGATTGCCCTACAGCTCTCTGAGTATGCCTCCTCCCATTGTTCCGGCTCTACCAACAAGCTCCTTCCACCTCCTCGTGTCCAACAGAGGAAGTACTTTGAGATCCTGGAGGAGCCTAGTCCAGCTCTTCCTCTCCACCATTCCTTGGAAGAGCTCACTCAGGGAGTCTCTAGAGAGACTCTCCAGCCGGCAGGTCTCTTTCTTGGCAACCGAGATCCTTAATCAGGAAAAGGTCACGAAGTATGCTATGCAGGCTACTTCGTGGCTTGATATCTGATTAGGGACCTTGGGAATCCTGATGAGAACTGAGGATTTTTCCAAGGAAAGTACCTGGAAGGCAATGGAGACTTTTCTTCTCTAGGGCACACGCACGATCGGGTTTCTCACCCACCAAGTTTCGAGTTTGTGGGCAAATACCATCTTGAAATGTCTAGACGCAGTGTCTGAGAGATTCTACCAACAAGTCCCTAACGTCGAGATAGCTAGGCTCAGACATTGCTCTCTAGAGGGAGCCCACCTGTTTAAGCCTAAGGACGTGGAACATGCTGCTGAGAGATGGAGGAAGTCTCATCAGGACTCCCTCCTCCATAGGGCTTTGTCATCCAAGCCCTATAAACCACCAGCTCCTCAGCAGTCCCGTCCAACCAAGACCACGACGAACAAGACAGCAGCGAAGACAATGGTCTAATAAGCCCTTTCCGCAAAAAGTCCTCCAGGGGAGGTAAAAATCCTAGAGGGAGCAGCCGAGGCCGCAAACGCTAGCATAGGCACTCCCCCTGCCTGTCCATCAGTGGGGGGATGCCTACAAAGTTGCTCAGACAGTTGGAAGCAACTCGGGGCAGAACCCTGGACAATCTCCATGATTTGTCTAGGATATCGCGTCTCGTTCATAACATCTCTTCCCCTGACCAGGAATCTTGTAAGAAAGTCTTCTAGAGACCGGTCATCGACCTCTCTGCCCTGAACAAGTTTGTCAAGCAAACTCCGTTCAGCATGGAGACGGCAGACTCGGTCAGACTAGCGGTAAGATCGTAGGACTTCGTGTACACTGGACCTAAAGGCTGCGTATTTCCAGATCCCAGTCCATCCGTCTTCAAGAAAGTACTTGAGATTCAGCCTAGACAATAGGAAATACCAGTTCAAGGTGCTGTGCTTCGGACTTTCCACAGCATCTCAAGTTTTCACCCGAGATTTTGCCCTAGTGTCATCTTGGGCACACAAGATTGGCATCTGTCTCCTCCGCTATCTGGAAGACTGGCTAATCCTAGCAGACTCGGTGTCAACCCTTCTTCAACACAGAGACAAACTTCTGAGACTTTGCCAAGATTTGGGGATCATGGTAAATCTCGAAGTCCTCCCTGCTTCCTACGCGGAGACTGGTATACCTAGGCATGATAATAGACACAAATCTCCACAAAGCCTTCCCATCAGACGACAGGATAGCAAGGCTGAGGAAGGTCGCAAGACCTTTTCTCAGATGAGGAGAACTCCCTGCTCAGACGTGGTTACGTCTCTTCGGTCACCTTTCATCACTGGCCCGTCTAGTTCCCAATGGTCGCCTCAGGATGAGATCCCTCCATTGGCGACTCAAGTCCCGGTGGAATCAGACTCGATTCCCCGGACATCCAGATCCCCAAGGGATCAGCAGAGCTGACGGACTTCGAGTGGTGGGTGGCAGACCAGAATCTATGAAAGGGAGTGATCTTCTCGTCCTCCCCCCCCCCCGGCTTTTATGCTGTTCTCAGACGCTTAAAAAAAAAAAAAAAAAAAAAAGTGGGGCCCACGTGCTGCACCACACGACCTCAGGCCTCTGGACAGAGTCAGAAGAGTACCTCCACATAAATCTCCTAGAGATGAAGGCTGTCTTTCTGGCCCTTCAATAGTTCCAACAGTTCCTGGCGGGTCACTCAGTGGTGGTGGTGATGAGCGACAACACCACAGTAGTGGCTTACATCAACAAGCAAGGAGGTACTTTTTCGCAGCACCTATCACATCTAGCAGTATAGATACTGAGATGGGCTGAGATCCACTCTATACCACTATCGGCACGCTTCATTCCCGGCAAAAGGAATATGCTCGCTGACAACTTGAGCAGAGTATCTCAGATAGTGAGTACCGAATGGTCTTTGGATCATCTAGTCACCAACACGGCCCTGAACTTCAGGCTCCCGTTGTATTGTCCCTCAGTCCCAGACCCCAAGGCTCTCGCCAAGATGCATTCCAACAACGGTGGGATAACATCGACGTTTACGCCTTTCCCCCGTTCTTTCTGATAAGCAGGGTACTCGACAAGACCAGAACATCAGTCAACCTTTCAATGACGCTCATAGCTCTGCTATGGCATTACGCAGAGTGGTTCCGGACCTTCTGCAACTCCTAATGGAGCCCCTGAGAGAACTCCCTCCACAACATGATCTACACAAACAACCACATGCCAACATATTCCACAAAGCCGTAACTTTGCTACGACTTCATGTCTGGAGACTATCCAGCATCATCTCTCTGAGAAAGGATTTATGCAACAAGTTGCGATCAGGATTTCTGGACACCTGCGAAAGTCATCAGCAGTAGTCTACCAGGCAAAGTGGAAAGTCTTCTGTGGTTGGTGTCGTGGAAGGGGTCTCTCTCCTCTCGATGCCACTATTTCAGCAATAGTGGTGTGGTGGGATGTTGTAACAACAAGCCCCACACCTTGAATCACACCTACTAACAATTGCCTCCACAAAACAAAATTTCCCCTTACGTTATCAGCAGCGGGATTCTTGGACAAAAAGGACATAAAAGCAAAACATAACCTTAACACTATATTTCTTAAAATTAAAATAACACCAAAAACCTTTCCACAATCAAATAAACCCTCAAAATAAATAAAACTTAAAACTAAACACTAACCTAACTTAAACTTAAATTTTAAACATTAAACTTACCCGCTGGTTATATAAAAATAGCTTTGGTCTTCTGACGTCCGGCAGAAATTCAAAACTTGCGGCAATCACAGAACCATTCCATGAATCTCCAGATTTTCCCTGCTGGTCACATCGGCAACATCGTTGGAATTCACTCGTGATTAACCTGGATTTTAGCAGTTATCTTGATGTACTCCTAAATATGGTTATTAGCATTCGCTTTTTTTGGTTTTGTTTGGTATTTGATCGCTATGTTATAGCTTACAGGGTAGGATTAGAAGTTTTTTCAACCTACAGTACTTTGAACTAACGAAAGCATGATGGCGGTAGGTAAATACTATCTTACAAAGTATTAATTGTTCCGTAACCGAAATACAAACCACGCTATTTACATAGGGTATTGCTTTCGGCGTAGCTGAAATGGCGAGCCATTAGATTTTAGCAAGGGTAGGGGAGGGGTAGCTAGCTACCCCTCCCCCCTCACACACTGGTGAACTGATTCACTTCGCTTATGGCTCGGGCGATGAACGGATGTCTCTGTTCCCGTCCTCGCATGGCAGCCATTTATTGTTTTGTCTTTACTTAATTTACTTACTTTCTTTACTAATGTATATATGTAAACATATTTTTATGTTTATGTATATATTTGGGTATAGAAATCAGTAAGTTTCCTTTTCAGTGTTCGAGCTGTGTGTGTGTGTGTACGATATCACCGCGTGGCCGCTGGCAGTCAGGCCACTACGATGTATTTTCATGGGCCGCGATCTCTTCCTTGGTCCTTCAGTCGCCTCCTTCCACGGGCGCCGTGGGGAGTCGTCATCGCTGGACTTATTATTCTGTTCTCCTCTTTTCCTACGGGGAAGGTGGTGTTCAGCGTAGGATTGCGAGAGTGTTGTTTGACTATGGTCTCTCTCTCTCTCTCTGGAGGTCGTTCACCTTTTACTACGTTTCTACGATAGCTCCTCCTTTCGGGTGGAGTTGCTACACAGTACTTGTTATCACAATTATTTTTTTATTATTAAAGCTAATTGTATTTGTTAACTTTTCAGCTTTCTAGAACGTTTCCCTTCGGGGTGTTTCGTTCTTACTTTTAGTGAACATTCTTTAATGAATTGCATAATTATAACTGTTATAATTCTGTTTTTGTTACAGTTCTCGCCCTTCCCCCTTCCCGTGAGTGTAGGTGGGGTTGAGGGCTCTTGCCTGTTATGTAATTCTTGTTTGTTCCGTAACCGAAATACAAACCACGCTATTTACAGTACATTGGGTTTACCTTTTAGCGCAGCTGAAATGACGAGCCATTAGAATTTAACGAGGGTGTATTACCCCCGAGCTAGTTAGCGGGGGGGGTAAGGGAGTGGTAGCTAGCTACCCCTCCCCCCCTCACACACAGATGAATGCTCACTTTCACTTTTGGCTCGGACTGTGACAGACGTCTCTGTCTTGGTCCTCTCTTGGCAGCCATTGTTTGTTTTGTCTTTACATAATCGCTTACTTTTCTTTTACTCAATATATATGTAAACATGTTTTCATGTTTGTATATATATTTGAGTATAGAAATCAGTAAGTTTCCTTTACAGAGTTGTGTGTGTAGTGTACGATATCTACGTGGAGTCCTCGGCAGTTAGGCCACCACGGCGTAATTTTATGGGTGGCGATCGAGTTTGACTTCGGTCTTTCTCTCTCTCTCTCTCTCTTGAGGTCGTTCACCCTTTTACTACGTGTTACTACGCCCTTGTAGCTTCCTTTCCGTGTGGGGGGGTTGCTACGCCGTACGTTTGTCTCAATTAGTTTATGAATCTAATTTTAGTTGTTTTTCTTCAGCTTGTAGAACGATTCCTTTCGGGGTTTTCGTTCTTTCTTTAGTGTTCATTCATTTTTAAATTTCATAATTACATAGTTTCATAATTATAATTGTTATAATTCTGTTTTGGTTACAGCTCTCCTTCCGTGAGTGTAAGTGGTTGTGAGGGCACGTGCCTGTTGTGTAATTCTTGTTTCCTCCCTCGGGATTCCTCTTCGGAGCCTTCCCGGGGGAATGAACGTGTACTAATGATTTTTGTTTCATTTTTTTACAGTTACCGATCTAGTTCATTTCTGTAATATGGCAACGGTGTGAGCTGTCTTGTTGAGGCCTGGGGATTCGGCTATTGCTGCCTCCCCCCTTGTATTTTCGTCAGGGGCGTGTCTCCTTCTACTGGAAGTACTCCCGTGACGACGGACAGCTCTCCAGTTCATTTTAGAACTCTCAGGAGGCTTGCCTCCTTGGGCGGGTAACTTTCCTTCCGAGGGAAGTTTTACCTGTCCAGGCTTGAGTTTTTCCCCTTTTGGGGGGTTCTTCTCTTGCCTTTTTTTCGTGCGACTATGCTCTTGGTGCTGAGCGGTCACACCTGCAGTTTCGCTCAAGGGGCTGGGCAACTGCAGAAGCCCCTCTTCGGATGATTGCTCCTTTTAGGTCAACTGGCTGACCAGTCTCTTCTACGAAGTGTTTCTCTTTCGTTCGCGAGAGAGTACACGCATTGAGACTCCTCTTCGGAGGATTCTTCTGCTGCTGTTGCTGTTGGCCTCCTTCGCTGTAAGGCCCACCGTCCGCCTCGTCGTAAGGGCCTCTCATCTCTCTATAAGGGTGCTAAGAGGCGCCTTTTTGAATCTCCGTTTGCAGCCTACAACTCCTCCTTCTTGATCTTCCGCCTTGGTGCAGATGGACAGCAGTCTGATCTCGTCTTCCGACGGGCAACGGTCTTCCCGACGGGCAACGGTCTTCCCGACGGACAACGGTCTTCCAACGGACATCAGTCTCCCGGCGGACAGGCAACGATCTTCCGATGGACATCTGTCTCCCGACGGACAACGTTCCCTTCGGGGCAAAGGGTTGCCTCCCACGGGGGTTCTTCCCTTGCGTGTCAGGGTTCCCCTGCGCGCCCTTCTGCTGTGTTCTCTCCTGCTCCTGCTCAGTGTTAGCGCACAGGCGCTCTCCTGCTCATCAGCGCTTCTTGATCGCTAGCGCTCTCCTGTTCGCCAGCACTCGCCTGTTCGTCAGCACTCTCCTGTTCGTCAGCGCTCTCATGATGATCATCCCTGCTGTTTCTGTTGGTTCCTGTTACGCGCCCTGTGTGCCCACGTTCGCCCTCGCGATCTAGAACTTCGGTTCAGGTCTGGGTCAAGGACTCCTCTTCTATGCGCAGGCTTCCACGCGTTGCCTTCTGCTCGTCAGCGATCATCAGCTCGCCAGCGATCACCTGCTCACCAGCGTTCACTTGCTCGCCAGTGCGCACAGGCAATTTTAGTATCGCCTATTCAACAGCGTTCTACACGTCAGCGATCACCTGTCTCTCGGCGATCTCCGGATCGCCCGCGTGTTACAGCCGGCGCGCCAACGTTCTCCAACGCTTCTGAAGGAACATGGTTCGCCAGCTACTAGCTTGCCATCGCGCGATCGCCCACCTGCGCATGCTGCTTGCCATCGCGCGATCGCCCACCTGCGCATGCTGCTTGCCATCGCGCGGTCGCCCACCTGCGCATGCTGCTCGCCATCGCGCGATCGCCCACCTGCGCATGCTGCTCGCCATCGCGCGATCGCCCACCTGCGCATGCTGCTCGCCATCGCGCGATCGCCCACCTGCGCATGCTGCTCGCCAACGCGCGATCGCCCACCTGCGCATACTGCTCGCCATAGCGCGATCGCTCACCTACGCATGCTGCTCGCCATCGCTCGCCAACGCGTTGACATGCCACAACGCGCCATCACCAACCTGCGCGTTAGCGCTCACCACCGATCGCCTGTTGATCCACATCCCCAGCGGTCTTCCTCGCCCACGCGGCAGCGCGTTTCCTCGCCATCGCGCTAACGCTTGCGTTCGCCGCCTCGGACTCGCGCTCATTCACCTGCCTACCCTCGCGACCGCTCGCCCGCGCGACTGTTCACCTGGGCGCTTCCATGTTCGCCCACGCGCAAATCTTTGAATTACCATCGCGCGAGCTCCAGGGCAATTGCGACTACGATTCCCATTGGGGTTTTCGCAGCATGGCCAGCCTGGCGAGTTCTTCTGGAGCGTATTTCCAGAACACGGTCTCACCCCGTAAACGCAGAGCATGGCACTTGCAAGAATAGGAAGAAACTTCAGGGAGGTCTGAGTAACACTCCTCTTTCCAGAACCTGGGTTAGCCCTTCCCCGTCATTCCCTGGAAGGATTTTTGGCGGGGGGCTTTCCGTTCGAGATTTCTCCATCGACCAAGGGGTGACTGCTTACCCCTTCCTCTGGGGGCTTACCAGGTCCTTTCCCTCCTCGGTTACGGCCCGAGGTTTGGTTCAAGGAAGCTACAGAAAGATCATGGGTACTTTCCTCCTCTCGGGCTCAGGCACCTTGGCCTTTCGTCGTTAAGTATCTAACTTGCCGACAAGCTCGATGTTGTACCATCTGGACATGCTGACTGAGGGCTTCCTTCGGGTGTCTCATCTGTGGAGGTCGACAACCTCAGACACCCTTCCATCCTTGAGAAGAGTTTGTTTGTGCCCAAGGACAGAGACTTAGACAGCGGCTGTGCGGAGGAAATCGACTTCTGTTTTCACTCCAAGGCGCTTTCTTCCAGACTCTGCAGGGCTCCAGCGCCTTTTTCTTTCAACCACGTCGGCCTAAGTTATCGGCTACGACAACTGAGACAAGGTGTCCAATTGCAGTTTCCTCCTGTCAGGAATAGATGACACGGGAGGCTCCCCCGTGGGGGCCATAGTCCTAAAAGGAGCGGCAGAGTTTACGAACTCTAGGATTGCAGGTTTCTCGCTGGGAGGATGCTTAAGGTTACTCATCCGGATGACAGCTTCCCGATGCCCATTCCCGCACAATCTCTGTGATCAGCCAAGGATATCGAGCCTGCCGTCTCTGTCAGCAAATTCAGTGTCTCTGAACCTCTATGCCATAGCGTCGGCAAGAGTTGCCCGGTTGGGCAGAATGATCCATACCTTAGGCGAAGGTCCTCCATAGGATCATCGACGGCTTCACCCCCGGCCTCTTCAGTCGATCCTTTCTTGTAAGAAAGGATCTGAGAGGGGAGTTCCGTAGTCGACCTCTCAGCCCTGATCAAGTTTGTCGAACAAACTTCGGCCAGCGTAGAACAGCAGAATCGATCAGACTGGTAACGAGGCGACAGGACTCCTTAAACCCTGGATCGGAAGGACGGGTACTTCAGTTTCCATTTCATCCATCTTCCAGGGAGCTCGTCGAATTCAGCCTAGACTGCAAGTATCCCTGCTTGTGATGCAGTGTGGCTATCCCGCCGTGGCATAGTAGGTTTTTTTCCCCAGAGAACTCTCCCTGCTTTCCTCATGGCCGCTCAGGTGCAGGCTTCCGCCTCCTTTGCTTTTTGGAGGGCTGGTCAACTCCGGTAGGCTCGGGTTCGACCTTCTTCAACGCCGGGACAAGCTTCCGGGTGCTTACCATGAGTGTGGGTTCATGGTATTTTGCTTGGAGCCTTCTCTTCTTCTGCCTCAACATCTGGAGTATCTGGCCATGATATTGAGTCAACGGCCTTACCACGGAAACCCCGCTTCTTGTCCGTCCAGCGAGTTTAAGCAACGTCGGTTCTGGTCGGTACTTGGATGGGTGACCACCTGGGGACGCCAGATTCTGTTGCCACATCCTCCGAGCCTTCCTTTCAGTTGACTGTGGCAAGACTGAGGAGAGTCGCAGTACCTGTTCTCAGTCAAGCAGAGCTTTCAGCCCTACCTTGGAACGTTTCCTAGTTCTCCTTTCCTCATTGACCCGTCTATAGTCCGAACGGTCGCGTCAGGATAAGTTCCTTGTGGCGCGGTCCAAGTTCCGGTGGTTTCAGGCAACGTTTAACCGTACTTCCTGGCCCCTATGGGACCAGCGGAACTATTAGACCTGCAATGGCTGTTGACCTATGGAACCTCTTGATGGTAGTGGATATTCTCGTCCTTTCCCCACATTCTTGATGCTGTTCTTGGCCTCGTCAAAGGAAAAGGAGGGGGGGGGCATGTTCCGGTCCAAGCCTATGGTCAAGACCTGAAGGATACCCCTCCATCATTCAGGCGGGCTTAGGGGCCGTAGTCTGGCCCCTCTACAGATCCTACAGCTCCTGCCGAGTCGCTCCGTGCGCGTCGACTTCATGATTCTGGCGTGTTCTAACCAGCAGGGGACGCATTTTCATACCTTCACATCTTGCAGTAGAGATACCGGCATGATTGAGATACTCTCAATACCACCATTGGCTCTCTCATTCCAGGCAGAGGAATGTTCTCTCTGACTATCCGAGCAGAGCCTCGTAGAGAGAGTGTACCTGGGGGTCTTTGACCTTGAGTAACCAGCAAGTCCTGGTCTGGGGGACCTGATCGCGACAGCTTGGAACCTCAAGCTTCCGCTGTTCTTTCCCTCAGTCTCAGACCCCGAGACTCTGGTGAGATGCATTCCGGTGATGGTGGGACAAATTCGACGCCTGCGTCTTCCCTCCTTTTTGTCTGTGGACAATGGGTCTCAACAAGACCAGGTTGTCTGTCAACCTTTCAATGGGAGAGCTCCACTGGGACTATGCGCAGAACGGTTTCTGGACCCTCTGCTTCCCCTGACGGAACTCCCGGGAGAGTTTCTCCCACGGCGCAGACTACTCAAACAACCACACTGCGACATCTCTCCCGAACCGGGGCGTCGCTTCGGCTTCATGCCTGGAGACACTACGCCTCCTCCTCAAGAAGAGACAACCCGCTATAGTCGCGGTACGGAGGTCGCGTCATCTGTGATAGTCATCCGCAGGGGTCTTCCAGGCAAAGTGAAGAGTCTTCGGTGGTTGGTGCCGTGGGAGATATACCTCTTCCCTTGAGGCCTCTTCTCCAGCAATAACGGTCTTATTGCCTTTCGGCGGGAGGAAACTCCTTTCCGCTCTCGGCAATGAAGCCTGTCGCCCAGCCTTTCCCTGACCTTCAGGCTTAAAGGAATAACTTTTTCTTGCCCACTGGATCTTTCCTCGTTCATGTGAGGCTATGATCGTCCCTGCCCTAGTCGGAGGAAGACCTTCAACTTGGAGCATGGCTCGGACTTTTTAGTCCTTTAAGAGATCTTCTCAAGACCCTTTACGACAGGCCTCGGATTGTATTCCGCCTTGGGTCTCCTGCTCACTCTGGCCACGGCCAGTGTGTAAGCAATCTTCTTGGTCTCGTACGACTCCGCCCTTTCTAAGGAAGAGGGGAAGGCAACATTCAGGTTCGCTCCTGAGTTGTTGGCTAGACTCAGAATCTGGGGGTCCCGGCCCTTCAGTCCAATTCCTTTAAGATTTCGAGTCACCATTCTGTATCTGATGTCCCAAGACCTTTTCTTTCTTGCCAGTAAAGGAATCGAGAGGTTAGCTTTGGGAACAGCTGCAGTTTGTCCTCAGTTGCAGCCGATTTGGGAGCACAAGGAGGACACGGGGGAGAGTCACCAGTATACCTCTTCAGCCCGGACTCAAGGACATTCATCTCGACCTGTCTCCAGACCCTCCCCCGTCACGTCGCCCTACAGCACGATGTTGGATACATCGCAACGTCCCTCGCCTTCGAGTAATACTACTCTGTGACGCAGGTGCTATAAGCTGGAGTCTGGAAGCGTCTAATGTCCTTCGCAGCCCGCTTACTGCAGGGCGTGACCCACAGGAGTCTCGATACGTTTTCTATCGCTCTGTGGTGGCTACACAACAGCTGGTCTAACCTCAGGCTCCTTTTTGGACAGGTAGCAGAAGGTTGAGGGTATTGTTATCAGGTTTTAGTCTGCATGAACGAAAGAAGTATGTCTGGCCCTTATTTCTTTCTTCATCATCCCCTCTATGGGGAAGCAGCATCCTGGTCTCTGCATAGCTGACCTCGAACCTCTGCAGGTAAACCATGCTTCCTTGTGTTCCGAGTATTGAGTCAATACTGTCGCGTCCCCCATACCCTGACGAGGTGGTATTGGGAACGTCCTAACCCAGAGTTCCTTCTGGAACTCCAGGTCAACTGCCTAGGACGGGTCACACTTCTTCCTTCACACACAAGCTTATGTAGGCCACACGGTTCCTTGCGGAGCAAGGAACTTGTGATGTGCAGGGACTCCTTTTCTCGAGTGCGACTCACTCGGATTCTGAGTCCCCGGGTAAAGCCAAAGCCAGTATGGCTGGGGACTTTCCACCCTACCTAAGGGGTAAGTCACCCAATGTAAATAGCGTGGTTTGTATTTCGGTTACGGAACAAATGACAAATTCGAAGATAATTTGTATTTTTCCTAACCATACAAACCTTAGCTGTTTACACATATTTGCCCGCCAGCCCTGTCCCCCAAGACAAGTCCTACCTCTAAGTGAAAGTAAGCATTCATCTGTGTGTGAGGGGGGGGGAGGGGTAGCTAGCTACCACTCCCCTACCTCCCCGTTAACTAGCGCGGGGGTAATACACCCTCGTTAAATTCTAATGGCTCGCCATTTCAGCTGCGCTAAAAGGTAAACCCAATGTAAATAGCTAAGGTTTGTATGGTTAGGAAAAATACAAATTATCTTCGAATTTGTCATGTTCTTTTCCCTCGGGTTTCCTCTTCGGACTCTTCACGGGGGAATGAATGTTAACTAATTACTTTTTATTTTCACAGTTAACGATCTGTTTTCCGTTTGCCTAATGTGACAACGAAGCAGAGCTGTCTTGTTGGTACTCGGGGAGTCGGCTGTTGCTGCCTCCTCTATAGGACTTCGTCAGGGGCGTGTCTCCTTCTGGTAGTTCTCCCGAGGCTCCCGACAGCTCTTCAGTTCACGTTAGAACTCTCAGGAGGTTCGCCTCCTTGGGTGGGTAACTTCCCTTCCGAGGGAGGTTACCTACCCAGGTTTGAGTTTCTTTCCCTTTCGGGGGAAACTTCTCTTACCTTTAATAATTATGATATGTTCCTGGGTGTAACCTTGCTCAAGGGGCTGAGCGGTTACTTCTCGGACCATAGTTTTTGTGCGACTATGCTCTTGGTGCTGAGCGGTCTCACCTCCAGCTACGCTCAAGGGGCTGAGCAGCTGAAGGAGTGCCTCTTCGGAGGTTGGCTCCTAGGTCACTGGCTGACCCTTCGGCCCTTGGGCTCCATCTTCAGTCTCTTCTACGAAGTTTCCTCTCTCGTTTGCGAGAGAGGACACTCATAGACACTCGTCTTCGGAGGTCTCCTTCTGCCGTTGTTGCTGTTGTTGCTGAGGGCTCAGTCCCTTTCGGGGGCAGCTGATGCCACGGTCTCTCCTGCGAGTGTTTCTCCCCCTTGGGGGAGTTCACTACAGAGACTCCTCTTCAGAGGTCTGATGATGGTGCTCCTGCCTGTGGTCGTCTTCATCTTCACCCTCCCCGCAGAGGATCCTCCTGCCAGACCTTCTCCTGGACGCAGATGCGCTGTGGGCGCCTACGTACCTCGTTTCCTACGAGCACCGGTCCCTTCGGGGCTAAGGGCTTACTCCACATTGTGGGTAAGTCCCTTAAGTGCCAGGTTTTACCTGCGCGCCCACGTTTTCCGAGTGGCGCTCTTGCGCTCTCCTGCTGTGTTCCAGACTTCTCTCCTGCGATCTCCTGTAGCTGAGTCTCGCCGTAGATCTCCTGATCGTCAGCGCTCACCTGCGCGCCAGCGCTCACCAGCGCCTCGGAGTCCTTCTGTGCGCCAGCCCTCTTCAGCTCGCCAGCGCACTTCTGGACGCCCTTTCCTGCTACTCGCCTTGGGCGCCAACTGTCTCCTGTACGCCCACGATCACCTGCGCGCCAGCACACATCTGCGCTTCCTTTTCTACTGTGCGCAAACGTTCACCCTCGCGCCCACGATCTTCGGATCTAGGCACAGGCCAGGAGAATGTTCCATCTTTTACACCCTCGTTCGCCTGCTCGCCAGCGCACATCTGCTCGCCCTTTTCCTGATGTGCTCAAGGCGCACTAGCGTTCTCCACGAGCTTCCAGAGGTGGGTGGAGGCGAAAGTGTTGATTCCTTCACCTCCTTGCCGACGATCTTCTGTGCTCTAGATTTGACCGAATCTCTGAGCACCCGCGCGCCCACGAGAAGTCTTCTGTTCTCGCCCACGAGCGTTCGCTATTATGCGCAACCTCACCATCTGGTTCTTCCCCTCGCTGATATCTTCTGGCCGCGCAACCGCGCTTCATCGATCTCCTACGCGCCGGCGATCTCCTAGCGATCGCGCGCGATTCTTCGCCTGCCCGCTAGCGTTTTCAACGCGCCCACGCTTCAGATCGCCGTACGCGGCCACGCGTTGGCTCTCCTGTACGCGATCGGTCGCTACGCACCATCGCTCGCCAACGCGCTATCGTTCGCCGACGCGCCATCTCCCGCAATGAACCATCGCTTGTCAATCGCGCCAACGCGACATCGCTCACTTACGCGTTTTTCGGTCTTCCGACTGCCCCCACGTGCCCGCGGGCCTACGCGTCCTCAAGCGCATGCGCACACATGTTCGCCCGCGCGCGAACCAACGATTGTACCATCGCGCGAACCAACGATTGTACCATCGCGCGAACCAACGATTGTACCATCGCGCGAACCAACGATTGTACCATCGCGCGAACCAACGATTGTACCATCGCGCGAACCAACGATTGTACCATCGCGCGAACCAACGATTGTACCATCGCGCGAACCAACGATTGTACCATCGCGCGAACCAACGATTGTACCATCGCGCGAACCAACGATTGTACCATCGCGCGAACCAACGATTGTACCATCGCGCGAACCAACGATTGTACCATCACGCGAGCGCCAAGGGCGATTTCGACCGCGATTCCCGTCGGGTTTTTGCAACACGGGCAACCTGGCGAGTGTTTCTGGAGCGCGTACTTTCAGATCATCATAGTCACGATCTTCACCTCGTAAGCGCAGAGCATGAAATGTATAAACCATGAAGAATCTTCAGAGCAGTCTTGGTAACATTCTTCTCCCTCTTCAGGCTGGCCCCATTATCCCTCTCCTCAGGATCGCCCTATTCCCTTCCCTCCAACGGTGGCTGCTGACACTGCCTCTGTCAGTCGTCAACAGCGGGAATACTTCGAGATCATGGGGTAGCCTGATTTAGCTCTTCCTCTCCACCATTCCGTGCAACGGACCTTCCGGGGTTTTTCCCTCGAGAAACTCCGCCGGGCAGGTGACATTTTCATCTTCGGGAATCTTGAACCAGGAGGAAGCCCCGAAGGGTGCCAGGCAGGCCACCTCGTGGCTGATCGTCGAGCTTGAGTCTCTGGCCATCCGGTCACGACCCGAACAAGGTAGCTCCTGGAAGGTTATGGAACTTTCCTCCTCTCGGACACATGCACCTTTCGTTTCCCGACACCAAGTGTCGAACTTGGGGACAAACTCGATGTTGAAGCATTGAGATGCAGTGACCGAGAGGCTTTCTCTCGTTGGTCCCTACCATGGATTTCGGCAACCCAGACACTCTCTTCCATCCTCGGAAGGGGCTTGTTTCAGTCCAAGGACAAGGAACAAGCAACTGAGAGGTGGGGAGAATCGTATCACGATTCGCTCCTCCAAGGCGCTTATTTCCAGTCCCTACAAGCCTCCAGCGCCTCAACTTCTACAGCCTCGTTCCGCCTAGGACATCAGAACCGGCACGGGCAGCTAGACAAGGTGTCTATGCAGCCTCCCCCCTCCCGTCGGGGACGAAGGGCGAGGAGCCCTTCTGAGAAGGCAATAATCTTAGAGGGGGCGGCCTAGGCCGCAAATGCTAGGATTGGCAACCCCTACCTGCATCCCCCAGTGGGGGGGGATGCCTGGATTTGCGCCTTCAAGTGGCAGCAACTCGGGGCCGATTCCTGAACGATCTCCATGATCAGCCAGGGGTTTCGTGTCCCGTTTCGTAGCATCTCTTCCTCCCCTGTCAGCGAATCCGGTGTCGCTGAGCCCCTATGCCATGGGATCGGCAAAGGGGCTAGCCCCTCGGGCAGAGGGCGACCATGCTCTAGAAGGATGCTCTCCAAGGTTCTTGGCGGCTCCTCCCAAGGTTCTTTAAACGACTTTCTTGAAGAAGCGCCTGAAGGCTGGCGACCCGCCATCGTCCTCTTAGGCCTGAACAAGTTTGTCGTACAAACTTGGGTCAGTATGATACAACAGTTTCGATCAGACTTGTAGGGAAACCACAAGACTTCACGTGCATACTTGATCCGAGAGACGGGTACTTCCAGGTCCCAGTCCATCCATCTTTACAGGAAGTACTTGGAATTCAGCCTAGGCAACAGATAAACCAGTTCAAGGTGCGGTGCTTCGATCTTTCCTCAGCTCCGCAGGCATTCACCAGGAAGTTCATCCCGAACCCTCATGTCCACACAGGAGCGGCATCCGCCTCCTTCGCTTTTTGGATGACTGGTTACCCGGGTGGTTTCGGTATCGACCCTTCTTCGACGCCGAAACAAGCCTCTGGGACTTTGCCAAGATCTAAGGATCATGGTAATCTTGAGAAGTTTTCTCTGTTTCCATCGCAACAACTGGTATATCTAGGCTTAATTTTAGTCTCCAATCTCCGTTAAGCCTTCCCTTCAGATGACAGGATAGCAAGGCGAAGGAGAGTAGGAGAACCTTTCCTCAGGCGAGGAGAGTCTCCAGCCCTTTTCTGGTTACGCCTCCTAGGTCAGCTTCCTCCTTGACCCCTCTAGTCCCTAACACTCGCCTCGGAATGAGTCTCCTGCTTTGGCGACTCAAGTCCCGGTGGAATCAAGACCACGATTCCCCAGACATTCTGGTCCTATGGGACCTGCCGAACGAGGGATCCTGCAGTGGTGGTTGACCTACGAAGCTTTTGCTAAAAAGTGGATCTTCTCGTCCCTCCTCCGCATTTGATGCTGTCTTCGGACGAGTCAAAAAAGGGGGGGGGGTCACGTTCTGAACTAAAGGATCTCAAGCCTATGGCCAGAGCTAGAAGGGTACCTCCACATCAGTTGGCTAGGGATGAAGGCCATATTCTGGCCATCAACAGTCCCAACAGGCCCCAGCGAGTCACTCCGTGAGCAACAACACCACGGTAGTTGCTTTTCATCAAGCGGGGAGGTACTTTTTCATAACAGTCTCCCATCCTACGGTAGAGATACTGAGATGAGCCGAAGTCCGCTTAATACTTCTATCGGCTCGCTTCATTCCGGACAAGGAATGTGCTCTCCGACAGTCGGAATAGGGCATCGCAGGTAGAGAGTACCGAGTGGTCTTTGGAACCCCCAGTAGCCAGCAAGCTCGGACCTTGTGGTCCTGTTCGCGACGACCTTGAATTTCAAGCTGTCGCTGTACTTCTCCCCAGCCCCGGACCCCAAGGCACCCTGCCGAGATGTCTTCCCACATCGGTGGGACAACATCAACATCTATGCCTTGCCACCGTTGGGTCTGTGGGGAAAGGGGGCTCAACAAGACCAGACTTAACATCAACATCTATGCCTTGCCACCGTTGGGTCTGTGGGGAAAGGGGGCTCAACAAGACCAGACTTTCGGTCAACCTGTCGGTGACTGATAGCTCCGCTACGGCATCAGGCAGAGTGGTTTTCGAACCTTCTGCATCCCTTGATGGAACTCCCGAGAGAGTTTTCCCCACGACAAGAGCTATAGCAACCACACCACTACATCTACCACAAGTCGTAGCTCCACTTCGGCTCCATGCCTGGAGTCCATCCAGCGACAGGTCGCGGAGCGGATGTCTTGACACCTGCGAAGTCATCCGCAGGGGTCCACCAGGCGAGGTGTAGAGTCCTCTGTGGTTGGTGTCGTGGGAGAGGTATCTCTCCCCTCGATGCCATTATTCCAGCGTTAGCGGAGTTATTGCCTATCTGCGGGAGGAATTGCACCTTTTGCTCTCGGCGGTAAAGCCTATCGCTCAGCCTCAAGCCTGGCCTTCAGGCTCTAAGGTTAGACAATTCCTCCTCGCTGGATCTTTCTTCGCTCATACGAAGCTGCAAACTTACCTGCACCCAGTCGGAAGTGAGACCACCTCCATGGTACATGGCTCGGGTTCTTAGGGATCTTAAGGCTTCTCCCTGTGAACCAGTACGCTAGTCATCGGACAGGCACCTGACTTAGAAGAAGGTGCTCCGGCTCGCTCTGGCTTCGGCCAAGCGTATCAGCGTACTTCATGGTCTCTCGTACGACTTCGCCCATTCAAGAGGATAGGGAGAGGTAACGTTTGGGTTCGTCCCTGAGTTGGTTTCTAGACGCAAGATCTTGGGAGTCCCAAACCTTCGGTTCGACTCCTTCAGGACTTCGAGTCTCCGTTCTGTAACAGATGACCCAGGCCTTCTCCTACTATGCCCAGCAAGGAGTCGGAGGTGTTATCTTAAAGAACAGCTGCAGTTCGTCCTCACGTGCAGCCCTGTTGGGGAGCACAGGAAGGACGAAGAGGAGGGTCACCAGGAATACCTTTGCAGCCTGGTTTCTAGGACCATCCATCTCGCCCTGAATCCAGACCCTCCTCCGTCATGTAGCCTTAGAGCACTCGATGTCAGAGGCATCGCAAGGTCTCTAAGAAGACTACTCTGTGACGCAGGTGCTACAAACTGGAGTCTGGAAGTGTCGGACGACCTTCACAGCTCACTACCTGCAGGACGTGACCCACAGGAGCCTCGATACGTTTTTCTATCGGCCTGTGGTGGCTACACAACAGCTGGTCTAACCTCAGGCTCCTTAATGGACAGGTAGCAGAAGGTTGGGGGCATTGTTACCCGGTGTCAGACTGAATGATTGAAAGAGGTATGTTTGGCCCTTACTTCTTTCTTCATCCTCCCCTCTCTTGGGGAAAGCAGCATCCTAGGTTCTCTGCATAGCTGACCTCAAACCTCTGCAGGTAAACCATGCTTCCTTGTGTTCTTAGTATTAAAATGATACTGTCGCATCCCCCATACCCTGACGAGGTGGTATTGGGAAAGTCCTAGTGCAGAATTCCATCTAAAGGTCTTCAGGTCGACTGCCTAGGACAAGTCACGCTTCTTCCCTCCACACACAAGCTTATGTAGGCCGCACACTCCTTGCAGAGCAAGGAACTTGCGAGGTGCAGGGACACTTTTTCTCGAAGTGCTGCTCACTCGGATTCTGAGTCCCCGGGTAAAGCCAAAGCCAGTATGGCTGGGGACTTTCCACCTTTCCTAAGGGGTAAGTCACCCTATGTAAATAGCGTGGTTTGTATTTCGGTTACGGAACAAATGACAAATTCAGAGATAATTTGTATTTTTCCTAACCATACAAACCTTAGCTATTTACACATATTTGCCCGCCAGCCCTGTCCCTCACGTCAAGTCCTACCTCTAAGCGAAGTGAATCAGTTCACCAGTGTGTGAGGGGGGAGGGATAGCTAGCTACCCCTCCCCTACCCCTGCTAACCAGCGCAGGGGTAGTTAACCCTCGTTTAAAATCTAATGGCTCGCCATTTCAGCTACGCTGAAAGCAATACCCTATGTAAATAGCTAAGGTTTGTATGGTTAGGAAAAATACAAATTATCTCCGAATTTGTCATGTTATATAAGATGAAAGAATTATGCTAAATTAAACAAATTTTTGTCCTTTTAGTATACTTTCTTTAGATAATTTTCTATCTTGTTTCAAAGATTAACTAAACTAGCATTCGATTTAATTTACGCTACGCAGTTCTCAGTCAATCGATACAGTATTACAATTTTTTTTGTATAGTTATTTATGAAAAGTAAATTCTTCTTAAAAACCAAAGTATTTAAGTTGTAAAAGATGAAAAGGAATATGTTATTTTACAATAATATTTGTCCTTTTAGTATTTTTTCTTTAGCTAATCTGTTTGCAGAGATTAAAGAAAATTAGCGCACAGTTAGTTTTACACGTAGTATTCATGACAATCTATATAGTCTCACGATTCTTTGTAGCGTTTTTTTCTTGTTTGTTTTTGGGAATACAGTACTAAATTTTTTTGTGTAATATATATAGATGTTCCAATTGTAAAATGTGACTTAATCATCCTTTTTTTGGAAATCGTTAAGTAATAAGGGTTGTATACATACATATATATATATATATATATATATATATATTATATAATATATACGTATATATATATATGTATATTCTTTTCCTATAAAGTATCTATTCATTTAATATTTTATATAAAATATTTTGTTACATTTTATATAGGATTCAATACCTATTGCATTCTCATTCAAGCCCTTGACAGAATAGTAAGATCTCTCACAACGGGCATGTCTACTTTTGGTCTTATGCCAGAGAGTTTAAAAGTGCAAGTTTTTAGTGCTAAATTAGTGCAGTGAATTTATTCAATACAGTGGAGGGTGCTTCTTTTTGGACCTGTCGTTATCCTAGCCTTAGACCTCTTCCAAGCTCCCTGACCCATGGGAGAAGGAATGTCGATCAGCGAAAGGAAGCGAGAGGCGTTAGCCTGGCGCCGAGCGTCTTGTAAGTCCCGAGCAGAAGTCCCCTCGAGTTTTCCTGTCGACGATTCCCAGAACGCTCGCCCTCGCCAAAGCGAGTTAAAAGTGTTTTCTAACCTAACGCAGAGCTTTGGACATCAGCGTCCAGCAAGGCTAGCTACAAAAGCTGCTGTAAGAGCTTGACACTATGTTTGTAACTTAGTACAACTTCTTTGTTTCTCTTGTTCGATGATCAACCGTTCTAGACGCGATCGTTATAGTTCCGAGCGTCTGAATCGCGAGCGTTTTTAATCGCGAGTGTCATTATTCTGAAAGTCACGTGGCGCCGAGCGTCGAGCAGTTGTATGGCGTCAAGCTTTCAGCAGTTGGACCTGACGTTGAGTGTCAAGCAGTTAAGACATAACGCCGAACGTCAAGCAGTTACGAGACGTCAAGCGTCAAGCAGTTGAACGTGACGCTGCGTGTCAAGCATAGCTCTGAGCGTCTAGATCGCGAGCGTCTGAATCATGAATGTTAGGCAGCTAGACGTGACGCCGAGTGTCGTGCAGTTCCATGGCGTCTAGCTTTCAACATTTGGGCTTGATGTCTAGTGTCAAGATCGCGAACGTCTTAGTTCCTATCGTAATGACCATGAACGTCTAGCGTTGGAACATTGTTACGCCAGGTGCTATATTAAAAGATACAGAAATAAATATTAACTGGAAAGATGTTATTTTCTCAGACCAAGGCCCGCTTGAACTAATTCTTGGTGTCTGTTGGAGAGCAAGAATTAAACCTCTAAAAGCATTGAGGCCAGAATTCAGGACCTTAAGGAGTTGACTCCTAGGAAACAAGGCATCTCTACCTCGGTTAGAGACTTGTAGGAGGAAGGGAGTGACGATCTCTTTTCCCCTATTTATGTTTTAGTGGGATTCTCATAGAAGAAGTTCCTAACATCCTTCTCCCTTCAGTTGACTTTAAGAAACTCAAGAGAGTTTTTTCTGAAGAGTTTCCAATTTATTTTGTGCCTGCTGCTCCTCGTCCCGCCTTCAGAGTTTTCGCTAAGGAAGGCGTCGAAGGAGTCTCTGTTTACTAAGATGGTGCTGGTAGGGCAGTACAATAGCGCGTTGTCAATACAGCATAAAGAGCCTAACTGCAGATGTTGGTGCAGCAGCATGTTCAGCTGGAGCAGCAGAAAGTGCATTAGTGCTTTTGTGAGAGAAGGCAGTGTTCCTTTTTTGCTGTGTGCTTGTGGGCTTAGGTCTTTGGGGTCTTGAGTCTGATCCTCCGTCAAAACCCTGAGCAACAATGCTGCAGTACAATCGACTTTATGAGAGAAGTCGTATATAGAAAAATTCTCTCGATCATCTAATACTGTAGAGCTTGAGGATGATGGGAGACTGGATGCAATGAGGCATTAAAACCTATGAAGCCAGCTTCCTTATCAATGAAGCAGGATAACTTTGCAACACCACCCTTTTTTCTTCCTCTCTGAGTTGGTCAAAGACACAGGTTTTGGTGTACAAATCAGCCAGAAAGTTTCTGCATACTTTTTCTCTGAACTGCACAGACAACAGTAGGAGCCAGACTTAACTACTTCTAGCGAGCCTGGGAGAGGAGAGGAGCAGACCTTTTGTCCGTGCTTTCACTAAAGGATGGATGTGAAATCTTTTTCCTAGTGAAACCTCCTTTATTAATTACTCCGATAGACCTCTCTGCCAAATACAGAGAGGAGCCTAAGAGACAGGCTATGTAATATCAAGTGTGTCTTTTTGGAGAGGGAGGCTATTGCCCGGTCCTGGATGTCACTGCTCTCAACGGCTTCATTCAGAGGACAAAGTTCT
Organism: Palaemon carinicauda; assembly: GCF_036898095.1. Classification (NCBI taxonomy): domain Eukaryota; kingdom Metazoa; phylum Arthropoda; class Malacostraca; order Decapoda; family Palaemonidae; genus Palaemon; species Palaemon carinicauda. Next base: position 73,083,505 of record NC_090755.1, read on the forward strand.
CCATGGAGACATCGAAATCAGTCCTTACAACAGTAGGAAAGGTCCACTGGATGGTCTCTTTAGATCTCCAGGATGCTTACTTCTACATCCTCATCCATCCGAACTTCAAGCAATACCGGAAGGTTCGTGTATAGGAGAAAGTTGTCCAGTTTTGGGCTCTGTTTCGGTCTAAGCACCACCCCTCAAATAGAGGGTGCGTCTGTTAAGACCTGTCGTTTTCCTAATCCTTAGACCTCTTCCAAGGAATGTCGATTTTAAAACTTCTTCCAGCTCCCTATTCCCTGGGAGAAGGAATGTCGAACGACAAAGGAAACGAGAGGCTTTATCTCCCGAGCAGACACCTACTCGAGCATACCTATTGACGCTTCCCAGGACGCTCACCTTCATCATAGGAAAGGTGAGGTGAAAGTTTCTTAGTCGTCTTTGGATGACGCAGCGCCCAAACGAGGCTGGCATCAACTTCCAGACCTCTGAAAAGGAAGGTGGACACAGTCAATCAGCGTCCTATCATGACACCGCAAGCTTCTGGTTGTAGTCTTTGGAGCAGTCCTGAGCGTTTTTTCTTCCTACCGAAGAAAACACTCGTACCGAATATCGTTTTAGGATGTCGGCAACTGTCAAATAACATCCAACTCGCCCAGTTGCAGGACAGTTGTCCGAGCCTAGCATGGCATCGGTTCATGCTCCTTCTCCACTGTCAAACTGGTCATCGTCTTCTGGACGCTCTGCGTGTTTTTTAAACGGTGTAGAAAGAGAGCTTGTGGTAGATGTGACTTCTCCGGTACCGCAATAGTTTGACCCTATTTTTATTATACTGATAGATATGCAACAGATGCTCTCTTCGCTCATGCTAGTTTATCGGCCTGCGAACAACAAGAGAGTAGCAGGCCTGGACCCTGAGTGTCGGGTAACTTCACACCTGGACACCAAGCGTAGTGAGACTACTAGTCGAGATGTTCTTGATGACGAACGTCTTAACAACTCCCTAGTTAAATGTCGTATTTTAGCCATTTATAACCCAAGGAGTCAAGCAAACAGATGTGACGTCGTACATCCACCTAACAGGACGTCGAGCTTCCAGCGGAACAGGACGTGACGTCGAGCGTCCAGCAAGACGTGACGCGAGCGTCTATCGAGACGAGACGATAACCATCAAGCACAATGCGACCCCGAGCGTCAAACAGCTCGTGACATGGACTTGTACGCGTTCCCACCATTCAAAGTGCTGTACAAGGTGTTACAAATGTTCGTGTCTCACGAGGGAACCAGGTTGACTTTAGTGGCTCCTTTCTGGCCGTCAAGAGGGTGGTTCACAGAGGTACTGGATTGGATGGTGGACGTTCCAAGAAGCCTGCCATTGAGAATAGATCTTTTCAAATAACCTCACTTGGCAAGAAACCATCTAAACCTTCAAGCTCTACGTCTGACTGCCTTCAGACTATTGAAAAACTCGCAAGAGCTAGAGGATTTTCAAAGGAGGCAGCTAGGGCTATCGCTAGAGCAAGGAGGACTTCTACCATCAAGGTTTATCAGTCCAAGTGGGAGGGTTTTAGAGAATGGTGTAGAACTAAATTGGTTTCTTCATCCAGTACCTCTGTAACACAAATTGCCGATTTCTTCTTAGACCTTAGAAGAAAGCACAACTTTTCCTCCTCGACCATCAAGGGGTACAGGAGTATGCTGGCAGGTGTATTCAGACACAGGAATTTAGATCTCTCAAATAATAAAGACCTTCAAGATCTTCTCAGATCTTTTGAGACTTCTAAGAAGCGTCAACAAGAATCACCAGCCTGGAATTTAGATGTTTTAAAATTCCTCATGAATGACATATTCGAGCCTTTACACTTCTTTTAAAGATCTGACTTTGAAGACACTTTTCTTAGTGAGTCTGGCAACAGCTAAGAGAGTCCGTGAAGTTCACGCTTTTAGCAAGAATATTGGCTTTAGAAACGGAAAAGCCATATGCTCCTTGCAACTTGGATTCCTGGCCAAAAGCGAATGTCCTTCTCATCCATGGCCTAAATCTTTCGAGATTGCTAACCTCTCTGATATGGTTGATGAGTTGGAGAAAGTCCTGTCTCCTGTTAGAGCACTGAAGTTCTATCTGGACAGAACTAAAGATTTAAGAGGCAATACAAAAGCTCTTTGGTGCGGAGTCAGAAAGCCTGCGTTACCTGTCTAAAAACGCTGTATCATTTTTTATAAGACTTTTAATTAGAGGGGCTCACTCACACTGCGGTGAGGCAGACCTTAAGCTGCTGAAAGTAAAGACTCATGAAGTTAGAGCTGTGGCAGCTTCTGTAGCTTTTAAACAAAATCATTCTCTGCAAAGTATCATGGATACAACCTTTTGGAGGAGTAAATCTGTATTCTCCTCGCATTACTTGAAACTTGTCCAGACTCTTTATGAGGACTGCTACACTTTGGGACCATTCATAGCAACGAGTGCAGTAGTAGGTGAAGGATCTACCACTACCTTCCCCTAATCCCTAGTACCCTTGTTCTTCTCTTGGAACTTCTACATATTTTTATGGTTGTATGTGGAGATTGGTCGACAATCTTCGGCAATCTTTTATTTAGTTAGGTGGTCATTTTGTTCCTTGAGAGCGCCCGGAACAAGGGTATTAGTTGAGGTCCTGTTAGCATAGAGGTTATTTACCCATTTGACAGCTCCTAGAGATCTTCAGCCCCCTGGGTGGATCGCTGGATCTCATAAGGATAGCAGACATAATGAGGCAGAGAATCATTGAAGTCAGCTTCCTTAACAGCTACGAACCCTTAAGCTGGTTTTGATATTCCAACAATGTTGCTGTCTCTAACCCTCCACCAAGAGTGTCAATCAGCTATTTTTGTATAACCAGCGGGTAAGTTTAATGTTTAAAAATATTTTCATAATAAAATGAAAATCTGGAGATTCATGGAATGGTTCTGTGTAGCTCGCGTGAGGGCACTACTGTACACCTGGCTACTCTATCTGCGATTGCCGCGAGTTTTGAATTTCTGCCGGACATCAGAGGACTAAAGTTATTTTTATATAAAGTGGGTAAGTATGTTCAAATATATATTTTATGGACACCAACACAGTCATCCACACACTGCCAACTGTCTTTTGCAGCCCATTACCACAGCTTTGTGGTCAACAGTCCACTGGGTGGCAATTTGCCACTACTTCCCTGATTGGGGTCGTAGTTATTATCATCATCATCAACAGCAATCGGAATTTCATTCGGTCCCGGTCATCAACAATTATCTAAATTAGAGTAGCAGTATCAACTTTCTTATTATTAGCCAGGTCGTCAACAATCAATTCCACGTAAACAAAATCTTTCCATAGGACGAATTACGGCCTGCAAATGAAAAAAAAGAAAAACACTTAAAAACACTAACTAAACTATCGCACTGTAATCAAAGATAAATAATAAACAGTTTCTGTCATTCAGAATCACTCTTAGCAAAGATAAATAAATTGTACTTACTGTTGAAATAAACAAAACACTTCCAACGCTGGTCGAAATCAATTAAATATTTAAATCCAGCGTCCACACACACTAATGCCTCAAGTTGCAGTCAATAAAAAAAAGCATTCGCTCAGAAACATTTACCATTGTCCTAAACTAGCTAAAAGTAAACAAACAACTTCATTTATAACAAGAGTCTCTCTCACAACAAACAATCGATACACTAACTCCTCTCTCTCTCTCTCTCTCTCTCTCTCTCTCTCTCTCTCTCTCTCTCTCTCTCTCTCTCTCTCTCTCTCTCTCTCTCTTTGAATTCAGAAAGGAAAGAAAGATAAAGTCTACCTTTTTCGAATGGAAAATATAAAGGGAATGATTTTAGTTCTTTTATTTACGAAAGAGAAGTGTATCCATTCTCATCACGTAAATTTGAAATTGAATAGAATTGAATCATTTACGAATCGTTATCCTGATCATCTCAAAGTTTACATGCGGTGCACTGTAGGCACTACGGGCTGCACCCACTTCTTAGCCTTTTAATTTACATTCGTTCCCAGCACTGAATACCCTCCTGGCCCCAGCGATTTACCATATGGCCAACATTCAAAATTCATTTTCAAAATTTTGACGATAAACTTGGATTGCTCAACTCTGTAAATAGGTCTTTGAGTCTTATTGTTGTTATTGTTGATGTTCGCCAATTGTAAACATCGCTCGCGTTTGTTGGTGATCTCAATGGGCCCTGAATTGATTCATTCAATGTTGTTTTGTCAACTGAAATAGCATTGCTGTTGATTGAAAATATTCCTTTAATAAGATCTTTCTGGACGACTGTTATTGGAAACAAAACTTTGTGGGTTTTTGCTTTTGTTTTTGACTTGAACTTTCATTTTATAGATTTTGAAGGTTTTGCTTTCCTTATTTCAACTTGTTTTTTTCCTTTCGAAATATATTTTCTTTAAATGTTTTGGTTTCTATTAATTCAAGTTTGGTTCAAATCAGTTTTAAGATCTGGAGAAAATCTTTTATGAATTTTATTTTCTCTCTTTAAAGGAATATTTTGTAAGAAGTCCTCAGACATGTCCTTATTCATGTCTTTGGTTTTGCTATTTTCATCACCATGCTGGCCACAGTGGATTGGTGATGGTGGGAAACTAGTAGGTAGATCGCTCATAGCAAACCAACCTAGTATGAGTGGCCCTGATGAGCAGAGCTTGGCTGATCATGGTGATAAACAAACCTTTTCACCGCGTTAAGCTATGCCGCCCACTCAGAAATAATATATATATATATATATATATATATGTATATATATATATATATGTATATATATGTGTATATATATATGTATATATATATATATATATATATATATATATATATATATATATATATGTATATATATATATGTATAGATATAGATATAGATACAGTATATCTATCTATCTCTCTCTCTCTCTCTCTCTCTCTCTCTCTCTCTCTCTCTCTCTCTCTCTCTCTATATATATATATATATATATATATATATATATATATATATATATATATATATATATATATATAGCAAAAGGAGAATAGCAGTATCTATAATGAAACCTTGATGCTCTGTTGGTGAACCTAACACGTCCCTCCATATTCAATCCCTGCAGGGAACAATGCCGGCCAATTACCTGTGTGAAATGCGAGCCCAACATTCGACATGAAATGACCGGATGAATCACTTACTCTTCAATTAGGGGAAATAGGTCGATCGCTCTTGACCCGTCTGTAATTCGGAATGGTTGTGTAACGAGCTGAGAGAAAGTTGTGACAAAGACAGGATGAAAGCAACTGAGTAACTTTATTACAGACACTCGCCTTTATATAGAAAGACTCAATACAACAGGAAATTTCCTGTTCAGCCGGTTAATATTTAATGGTGAGAAAAAACATACATTTTATTTCTTGTTCTTTTTAGGGTGAGGGGAGAGCGAAGATACAAGTATAATATATACACAAAATGAAATGTCATTGCTATGCACAACGTACATGACTCTCCCCCCCCCCCCTATAAATGACATACTGTACATGTTAAATAGGGCGCCCTGGTCTAGAGAGGCGAACTGTAGGCGGGTCATCTGACAGGATATATTATTATTATTATTATTATTATTATTATTATTATCATTATTAGCCAAGCTACAACCCTAGTTGGAAAAGCAAGATGCTATAAGCCCAAGGGCTTCAACAGGGAAAAATAACCCAGTGAGGAAAGGAAATAAGGAAATAAATAAATGATGAGAATAAATTAACAATAAATCAAAAAACGGTGACGTCAAAACATATGTCTTGTATACTGTGAACTATTAACAACGTCAAAAACAGATATGTCACATATAAACTATTAACGTCAAAAACAGATATGTCATATATAAACTAAAAAGACTCATGTCAGCCTGGTCAACATAAAAACATTTGCTCCAACTTTGAATTTTTGAAGTTCTACTGATTCAACTACCTGATTAGGAAGATCATTCCACAACTTGGTAACAGCTGGAATAAAACTTCTAGAATACTGGGTAGTATTGAGCCTAATGATGGAGAAGGCCTGGCTATTAGAATTAACTGCCTGCCTAGTATTACGAACAGGATAGAATTTTCCAGTGAGATCTGAATGTAAAGGATGGTCAGAGTTATGAAAAATCTTATGCAACATGCATAATGAACTAATTGAACGACGGTGCCAAAGATTAATATCTAAATCAGGAATTAGAAATTTAATAGATCGTAAGTTTCTGTCCAACAAATTAAGATGAGAATCAGCATCTGAAGACCAGACAGAAGATCAATAATGAAAAGGTAGAATGAAAGAATTAAAACACTTCTTAAGAATAGATTGGTCACCGAAAATCTTAAAAAACTTTCTTAATAAGCCAATTTTTTGTGCAATTGAAGAAGACACAGACCTAATGTGTTTCTCAAAAGTAAATTTGCTATCGAGAATCACACCTAAAATTTTATAAGAGTCATACAAATTTAAAGAAACGTTATCAATACTGAGATCCGGATGTTGAGGAGCCACCGTCCTTGACCTACTTACAATCATACTTTGAGATAAGCAGGTTTCAGACGATCAATGGAGACCCAGTGTTCTTTGCCACGAATGTTTAGTAGGAATGCTTTCGGACTGCGTTGGATCACAAGGAAAGGGCCTGTGTAAGGGGGCGTTAGCAGTGGCTTGCTATTGTCGCTGCGCAGGAAGACGTGCGTTGCAGAGTGCAAGTCTGTCGATATGTGATGCTTCGCTGGGGGCTTGTAAGAGTGGTGGCATGGATTAAATTTTCCCACGAGGTGATGTATGCGCTGGAGATCGTCGGCGGAGGTTGTAGAAGGAAAAAATTCGGCAGGGACGACCAACGGGTCGCCATACACCATTTCAGCTGCCGAGACGTCGAGGGTGTCTTTAGGAGTGGTCCTTAGTCCCAGGAGGACCCAGGGAAGCTGAGTAAACCTGTTGGAATCCTTGCATCGGGACATCAAAGCTGCTTTAAGGTTGCAATGAAAACGTTCATCCATTCCATTGGCAGCGGGGTTCTAGGCCGTTGTCTGATGTAGGGTGATGCCCAGGAGATTCGCTAATGATGTCCACAATTGAGAGGTGAAAGTGGTTCCTCTGTCAGAAGTAATATGCTCAGGGATACCAAATCTTGCAATCCATCCATAGAGTAAGGCAGATGTACATGAGACGGACGTTGCAGTTTCCATGGGAATGGCTTCAGGCCAACGAGTGGAGCGGTCGATGACGGTAAATAGGTAACGATGTCCTTGTGAAGTGGGTAGGGGGCCTACAACGTCGACGTGAGTTTATACGAACGACGCTGAGGTTGAGGAAAGGTGTCCACTCCTGAATCCATGTGTCGATGTACTTTGGAAGTTTGGCAAGAAGTACAGGCGCGGACCCAATCCTTAGCATCCTTAGAAATGCTGTGCCAAATGAACTTCGTCTTCAGCAGCTATGCAGTAGAACGGCCCTAGGGATGTGAGAGGCCGTGAATGAAATCAAACACCTGCCGACGCATGGGAGCAGGAATCCAAGGGCACGGTCTACCAGTACTGACGTCACAGAGGAGGGTGGTGTTGGAGTCTTCAAGGGGGAAGTCTTCCCAACGGAGGGACGTGCAGGATGTTCTACATGCTTAATACTCTGGATCCTGTCGTTGGGCTTCAGCCAGGGCGTTGTAATCCAATCCCAGTTGAATGGCAGCCAACGTGTATCTTGACAGGGCATCGGCAACGGAATTCATTTTTCCAGGGACGTATTGAAGGGTGCAATTGTATTCAGCCACGGCGGGGAGATGTCGGCGTTGACAGGCGGACCAGGTGTCAGACTTCCGAGTGAAAAGGTGCACCAGAGGCATGTGTTCTGTGCAAATGACAAAAGGCGTACCTTCTAAGAAATGGCGAAAGTGATGGACAGCCAAGTGCAATGCCAGCAATTCGCGATCAAAGGTAGAATAACCTGATTCTGCCCTGGACAGTTTTCTGCTGAAGAAGGCCAATGGGCGGGGCGAGCTGTTGACCACCTGCTTGAGTACTGCACCAATAGTGACGTCGCTGGCATCGGTGGAGAAAAGGAGAGGGGCATGTGGGATAGGAAAAGTGAGAGCCGCAGCGGTTGATAGGGCCTTTTTTGCTTTGTAGAAGGCCACTTCTTGAAGGGAACCCCACTTCAGGTCCTTTGGCTTGCCCTTGAGGGAGGCGTAGAGGGGAGCAAGAGTGGCGGCAATGGCTGGCAGAAAACTGTGGTAATAGTTGATCATGCCCAAGAATTCCTGCAGAGCTTTGACAGTCGAGGGCGCGGGGAAGTCCTGAACGGCTGCTACCTTCTCAGGGAGGGGATGGACTCCTTCAGGAGTGATACGGTGCCCTAAGAACGACACTTCGTTGGCGCCAAAGGTACACTTGTTGTACCAGACTACAAGGCCGTTTTGTTGCAGGTGGTCGAGCACGATGCGCTGATGACGGAGGTGTTCCTCTTTTGAGGAGGAGAACACAAGTATGTCGTCCACATAACATACACAGAAGAGGTGGTCCCCTAAGTTGCCATCAATGAGACGTTGAAACGTGGCCCCAGCATTACGAAGGGCAAAACAGGAGTAATTGAAGGTGTATGTACCAAGCGGAGTGGTGATGGCAGTCTTGGGGATGTCTTCTAGGTTCATAGGCACCTGATAATAACCCTTCAGGAGGTAGAGCGTAGAGAAAACCTTCACTTTGTGCAGGTAGGTGGTCACGTCGGCGATGTTTGGGAGGGGGTAGTGATCCAGTTCTGTTTGCATATTCAGGCGCGGGTAATCCCCGCACGGGCGGAGGGAGCCATCTTTCTTCAGAACGATGTGTAAGGGTGACGACCATGGGCTGGAGGCCTTTTGGCAAAGGCCCATTTCCTCCAGACGTCTGTATTTTGCGAAGACTGTGGGTCCCGTTGTCTTGTGGTGATAAATACAGTGCTTGGCAGGAGCTCTGGGCCAAAAGCTGTGGCCGTTTGGCGAAGTTCTGGACGGAAAACTTCCGGGTATGACATGAGGAGGTGGGCATAGGCATCCGTAGGTGCGCTGATGTGGAGAGCGAGGTTGGAGGGGGTAGGTTGAAGAGGTGTCGACATGTACGAGTCTGCGTTGACCAATCGTCGGTGGGCGACATCGACCAGAAGGTGGAAATGAGAGAGGAAGTCCGCACCAATGATTAGCAATGTGACGTCAGCAACGAGAAACTTCCAATTAAATTTACAGTTTCCAAACGATAATATGAGGTTCTTGTAACCGTAGGTGGGTATCGCAGATCCGTTGGCAGCTACCAAGCGGAAG
>NC_090755.1:73097805-73107805 GCF_036898095.1 Palaemon carinicauda
CTAGTGTTAGTCATATGTACTCATCATAAATAACCACGTGTCGCAAACTCACAGATGAGCTATCATGGTTGAGATGGGTTTATTTCAAGTCTAAGAACAGATTCCTGAATTCAACAAGAACATTTACTTGTCATAAACTTATATCTCTCTTGATAGTTTGATTGGTAGGGTCCTCGCGGGTTTGGTTTCGGCTAAGAGGCTTAGGTTCGAAACTCTGTCCAGCCACGAGTTTTTATCATATATGAATTCCAGATGATAAGCATTCCCAAAGGTAGAATTAGATTTTATGTGCTATTGTGGTTGATATTTACCCCCCCCCCCACACACACACACACATATATATATATATATATATATATATATATATATATATATATATATATATATATATAATGTATGTGTATGCACATTTTACATCGTGTCAATACATGTATCTCTACAATGTGTCGAGATTCTCTCAGAGAGAGAGAGAGAGAGAGAGAGAGAGAGAGAGAGAGAGAGAGAGAGAGAGAGAGAGAGAGAGAGAGAGAGAGAGAGAGAGAGAGAGAGAGAGAGAGAGAGTAAACAAAGCTAGCTATCATCCAAGCGTCGTCGAACTTGTATCCAGTCTGATATGATGTCGAATGGAAATGATAATCGGACTCCTGAAGAAAACTTATAAGAGTCAAACTTTGGAGGGATGAGATGGCCTCGCACGGATGGAAAGAAGAGTTCACATGGAACAGATATGAAGTTCAATAAAGGAGGCTTTGTATTGCGTTGTTTTTGGAGAGGAAGTTGGTCTCAAGATTCCATTGTTTTTCTTGACTTCTGTCATGACACTGTCAGACTCGAATGCGATGTTTGAAGATGAAATATAGTCGGTAGTGAATGGTTGACCACATGAATCCTTAGGTCAGCATCTTTGAGGATAAAAGGATGACAAATGGAACTATTGGAAATTAGGGAAATGAGTAGAATTTCATAGGTGAAAGACCTGCTTAACTACCTAATTAGAAAAGCTAAAATGTTGCGTTATTGTGTTACTTGTAGGCCGACAAGTGTTACTTGTAGGTTGACAGGTGATGCTTGTATGCCGACAGGTGTTACGTGTTGGTTGTCAGGTGATACTTGTATGCTGACAGGTGTTACTTGTTGGTTGACAGGTGATGCCTGTAAGGCGACTGGTGTTACTCGTTGGTTGACAGGTGATACTTGTATGCCGACAGGTGTTACATGTTGCTTGACAGGTGATACTTGTATGCTGACAGGTGTTACTCTCTCACAAATATTAAGTATGATAGGAATAACTATTATTTTGCAAATAGACTATATCCGTTTTAGGTATGGGACACGTAAAATATCAATCTATTCTCTCTCTCTCTCTCTCTCTCTCTCTCTCTCTCTCTCTCTCTCTCTCTCTCTCTCTCTCTCTCTCTCTCTCTCTCTCTCTCTCTCATTTATTAAATATGATAGGAATAACTGATTTTTTTTTCAAATAGACAATATCCTTTTTTAGCTTATGGGACACGTAAAGTATCGATCTGTTCTCTCTCTCTCTCTCTCTCTCTCTCTCTCTCTCTCTCTCTCTCTCTCTCTCTCTCTCTCTCTCTCTCTCTCTCTCTCTCTTCCTCTTCCTCTTCCTCTTCCTCTTCCTCCTCCTCCTCCTCCTCCTCCTCCTCCTCCTCCTCCACCCTTCTTTCTTATCTACAGTCTAGTTACTTATTAAAACATTCATGTCATAACGAGAATTTAATACCAGTTTTTCTATATTTTGGGAAGAGCTTCCGTGTTTTTGTTTGCATGCGCGTTGTCAATTCTAATAATTGTTCTAGAATTTGGTAAATGACATTGATCTTCATGTCATATGAATAAACTTAGGTTTTCCTTTATTCTCATATGTCTTGTTTACCTGTTATGTATAATGAAACAAGAAACAAAAGAGTAAGACATTATGACAAACCCACAAATTGTTTTGAAGTCTAGAGCAAGTAAAAGAATGAGTCAGAATGTTTTGAGATGGTTCGCTCCTAAAGGAAGAATGGAGAGTTAAAGGCTGGTGAAGAGACTGTGAAATGCTGAAGTGTCAGGTTGGAGGAAGTAAAGCTAGAAAGGATACCCTGATGGGTTTGAAAGGATGGAATGAAAGAGGCTTTGGTCTTGAAGGACTTGTAGATAATAATGTGTCACAATATGTTCACATATGGATGACGGGTGTCATGAAATGTGAACACCGAGGTATTTTTAAAAATCAAAATTTATTCTTTATAGTTTATTATTATTTTTACTAGCTAAGCTATAACCGTAGTTTGAAAAGTAGGATGCTACAAGGCCAGCTACTCCAGTAGGGAAAATAGTCCAGTAGTGAGGAAAGAAAACACGGAAACAAATAGTGTTGTGTCTGAGTGTATCCTCAGTGAAGAGATCTCTAACCCAAAACAGTTGGAAACTATGGTACAGTGTATTAGTTAAGGCCTTGAGCGAAGAACAATTTATTAGAATTTTTAGAGTTTTGAAGTAAGAGGAGAATATGTAGAAAATAGGCCAGACTATTCAGTATATGTGTAGGTAAAGGAAAAATGAGTCGTGATTAGAGAAGGATCCAGAGTAGTTCTAACTGGTTAGAGGACCCAATAACTCTCTAGTATCTCAACAGGGACATTAGTGACTGGTGCAGAGTTGTTTGGTATAAATGTCCACAAAAAAAGTGTGGCAGTGTTTGCAAGAAGAGAAAGTTGAGATTAAAAGTAAATAAGACTATAAGTCCCAAAGGTTAACGTAACTAATGAATAATGCTTATGTGGATGGTGGTTGAATGGAAGCAGTTGTTTCATAAGGATTCATGATTTCAAACACAACAGAATAGTGAAATAGAAAATTGGCAGAATATGTGAATTGTGAAAAGTGAGTGGTTTGGGGACTATATATATATATATATATATATATATATATATATATATTATATATATATACATATATATATATATATATATACATATATATATATATATATATATATATATATATATATATATATATATATATATATATATATATATATATATATATATACATATATATATATATATGTATATATATATATATATATATATATAAATATAAACCAACTCTCCTTTATGTAAGTAAAGGATGCGCACTGAGTTCAAATGATAATTTAAAGGTTGATGCCATTACAGTTAGTACGTTGCAATTATAATTAAAAGAACGGTAAGTGTAGAGATACAAAGATTAGGGAATGATGTTATTTTGAGTGAAAGGAGAGATTACAGTGTTCTCAGATGGTTTGGTCTTGTGTAAAGAATGGAGTAGATAATCTAAAAAAATATAAGACTGATATTATTTGAGGGGTAGTGAAATGGAAGAGGCTTAAGGACCAGGAAATTATATTGCTTAAAAGATGGAGAAGAATAGTGTTACATGTGTAGGCATATATATATATATATATATATATATATATATATATATATATATATATATATATATATATATTCAAATAAGCCATATATATTTTTGATACATTAATGTCTGGATTCTCTTAACGACCTCGGGATCAGAGCCCCAGGCGAAATCACACAAAGACAAGAACTTGGCTCCGGCCGGGAATCGAACCAGGAGCCAAGCTCTTGTCTTTGTGTGATTTCGCCTGGGGCTCTGATCCCGAGGTCGTTAAGAGAATCCAGACATTAATGTATCAAAAATATATATGGCTTATTTGAATATGAAAAAACAAGTAAAAATGTGCAAAATTTATCATATATATATATATACATATTATTATTATTATTAGCATTATTATATTGTTACTTGGTAAGCTACAACCCTAGTTGGAAAAGCAGGTTGCTATAAGCCTAGGAGTGCCAACAGGGAAAATAGCCCAGTGAGGAAAGTAAAAATTTTATTTTAAAGAAGGGTAACAACATTAAAACTGCTTTTATTTCCAGCTGCATTGATCACTCAGGTAACAATTAGTTCATCATTTAATTATTATTATTATTATTATTATTATTATTATTATTATTACTATTATGATTATTATCATTATCATAATTATATAAACATTTTACTTTATATCCATGTGCTTATGATTCACCTCAACTCCTATTTGATTTCCTCAAGTAAACAGAAATAGGGGAAGAAATCATATTTAACTATTCATATTTGTTATAATAAGATTCATAAAATTATTCAATTAAATACATTATGAATATTTTATTCGTTACCATTTTACAGAAGAAAAAAAAAACCTAAGTAAGTTATTTGGAAAAGCTCAAATTTACTCGTTTAGAAATGAAATTTTATAACATTTATACAAGATCCTTGCTGTACCTCCGGGCCATAGGTTTACGCGTTAAAAGCCTTTGTAATATTATGGAGTTAACCATTATGTTTATTTAGGTCTTTTGAGTTACAGAATTGAATGGATTATTATTATTATGATTATTAATATTATGTTTAATATGATGATTATTATTATTGGTTACTACTATTTTTAGCAGCACCAGTATAAATAGTGTTAAGATTTGTAATGTGCAAATCATTCCAAAATTGCCATTAAATTTCAAGAAAAACTAACCAAAGTACTAAAATGCCAAAATACGAAAAATTTAAAACCATACCGATTATAATGATGTCACCAGAAAGGTAAAAATACAAATACATTAAAACAATTAAGAAAATCCTCATATACCTACGCGCATTTTCACACGACTCTGAGAATGTCACAGCGTACCCGCGCATGCGCACGACTCTCTGAAAATGCACTTTGAAATGATTAAATTCAAGAGTCACCATCACACTTGTGGTGATGTTTCCGGTGTTCGGCGAAGATTTCCCAAAGGACGAAGGTTTTGAAGGAATCTTTTCATTTTGGGAATCAAATAATTTCTGTCACTTCGGTAAAATATTTGAGTAAAGAACTGACGTTTGTGAAGCGAAAGGTTAGAGGAACTCGCCTTTGATTTTGCCATTTGTAAATTGAGTCTGACGATTTGCTCTACAAAATGTTTTTGCAAGTAACTTTTTTGCTGTCTGTTGTAGCCGCTTGTTTTATTATTGGTTTTGTTTCTTTGTTTTCGTTCGTTTTTTTTTTAGCTTATTTTTTATGTGAGAAAACTGGGTATTTTGAATTTATAATTTCGCAATGCCAACGAGATTATATATGTATATTTTGTTGTGTCTGTCTGTATAAGTGCTTGCTAGTGAAACTACTGTATTTGAAAATTAAGGAATTTTTGTATTAAAGAATCACTATATTTCGGTCTAAAATTTGTTTATGATTGGTGGATTGAAATAATAAACATTACCGATTTTTATTTGAATAAGACAACGGCTTCCTGCTGCGTGTATAAAGAATAAGTTACACGCTTAGTTTCTTCCTTATATTCGGGAAAGAAATCGAAAAGGACCTAGAATACATGCAAGTAACTGTAGGCAGCCTAGTTTAGAGTATGTCAATCTCCCTTTGTTCATTTTAGTCTCCTGTGTGGTTTTGAGAAAAAACAGTTTGAGAGTTTAAAGGTCACTCATGAATGGCAGAGGCCAGGAACAGGGCATTGTCATAGAAACTGACTTTATATGCATATGATCATCGCCCAAGCTCCTCTCCATAAAGCCAGGACCAAGGCCAATATATAGAGGTCGGTCGGACAGGGGATTATCCATGATTCACCCTTCAGGACTCGTCAAGCTCGCCACAATCAAGGCCTTCACCACAATTGACCCTGCCCAGTCATACAAAACCTTTCGTAGCGGTCAGTTACCTTGTTACAACCAAAGCTATATTGTCTCTATTTACAACAGAAGCAGTCACTAACCAACAATGCCAAATAACTGTTCTGTTTATGGATGTCTGAATACCAAGAGAAAAACAAAAGGCAATGGTATTAAGTATTTTACGTTTCCTAGAGACAAAATTTTCTGTGATAAGTGGATACACGTGTGTTGCCGGTCTGATGAAATCAATCCAAAACATGCAGTGGTGTGTTCAGCTTATTTTACACCAGAGGACTACATTGATGATATGAAATCAAGGTTGCTGAATATTGAGAGCCCTAAAAATATGAGGTTATTGAAGAAAACCGCTGTCCCATCTGTACATATACCAAAAGGTGAGTTAATTTCATGTAATGAAGGTAAAGGAAATCCCACCTTAAAAATTGCATTGCCTCCGAAATTTGTTATTTTCTCTTATTGAAAGAGATTACCTTGGCGATATAATTGAAAATTTGAGAACGAATTACATCATACATCCATGTGGGTTTGTGTGTTCTGCCTTGTTATATATTTCGTCAAAAGGTAAATCTTATCCTCTCTTTATTTGATTTTGTTCCGGAGAGAACACAGATGGAATCATCAACAGCTAGAGAAGAGAGGTCAAAGAAACGTATTCAGAGACAAACCTTGCAAGAGGTATTCAGTAAAGAGGAGGAAATGTGTAATGCAGAGCAAGATGGTGCCATTGAAATCACTATAGGAGAAAATGGAAACTTAGATGAACCATGTGTGATAGAAAATGATAATAAGGAAGAGCTAAAAAATTAAGTACAACTATTAAGGGAACAGATGAAACAGGTTAAGGAAGAAAATGCAAGATTAAAGGAATACATAAGTGTTTTAAATGAAAATGTTATGCAAATTATTAGAAACGTAGTGATTAAAAGAACAGAAAATATTCTAGAGCCATATATCTATATATTTTAGACTAAGGTACTTAAATAATGCTATCAAAATTAAGAAAAGAAAGACAAAAATTGAAAATGATCGGGGAGATGCCAGAAAAAAATTAAAGTTAAATATTAAGATATGTTTAAATAGTTTTTACATTTCAGAATGTTCAAGCAATGAATTTTTATATTTAAAGTTAAATATTTAGATATGTGTAAATAGTTTTTATTTATGATTATATTTAAGTGTGTACATATTATTTTCATTAATACAAGTTACAACTACAACCGAGTTTCCTTCAATTCTCACTGATGAATTCACACTGCTGTACTGTCTACAGTAATATTATTTTATCAATAAAATTGTTTAGGCATTCTCAGAATTTTCTGATAACGGAAGTATCAAATTAAGTAGTCAAGAGGAAGAATAATTCAAAGGAAATAACAATTATGCCTTAATATACAAAGCCACGGCCTAACAGAGAATCACCATTTGGAGCCGGAGTGACGTCACAGTCAGCCAGTGGCGGGAAGATGACAGTTCTGTCCGACCGACCTCTATATATTGGCCTTGGCCAGGACCAAGGAGTGCCAGACAATGGCTGCTGATGACTCGGCAAGTAGACCCACAGGCTACCCCGAACACCCCATCTGTAGCTCATCGGGATGGTGAGGTTACAGACACTACTAGAAATTATTGAGCTTTATCGGGTCTGGAACTCCGGTCCAACAGATTGCGAGGAAGGGACGTTTCTATCAATTTATTTTGCAGTTACTTTGTTCTTTGCTTTTTCCTTTCTATGCTCTATAGCTCTTATAGACTTTGCCTCTTTTTCACCACCATATCATCTCACATTTGCCTCCATACTAAAAGAAAAACACACCCAAGTTCTGATCTATTTAATCTGCTTTAATAAATCTCAATTTTTCCACAAATAATCTACAGTTATTTCATCTTAGCTTCCTCCACCTGATTTCTTACTTTCCCGTTAACAAATCTAACATCAAGGATAATATTCTCCCAATAGTATCTTCAAACGTCTCAGTTTTCAACGCCATTCTAATTCATTGATGTATCTTCTACAGGACGTTCTCTATTTAATTTGGTTATTCACCTTCCCTCTCTTATCTCTACTATATTATTGTTATAGGATGAATTTCCAGTATTCAATCTCCATACATGCAAAGGGACTGAATAAAACATGGACACTTGAGTATTTTGAAATTAATTCTTATTGTTTTCTCCATGTTTTCAGGGAATCCTTGCCGGACATGGAGACTTGTGGTCTCATTGTTTTGGTGCCCAGATGTAGAAGACAAGGTAAGTGTCTAGTTTGGAGTTATTTTCGGAGTTGTAATGCTAGAATTAGGAGCATTGAACGTTAGGCAGAAATTTATTAAAGATATATAGGTTTTTCAGCTAAAGCATCTGCCATCGAAAGCCATCTGAATATTCTCAATCGTTTTCGACGAAGATCGTCAAACTGATTTCCCAATGAAAAATATTTCTGTCATTTAATTGTTCTTAGCTTTTTTTAATTTTTTTTTTAATTTCGTTGTGGATGATTTTGAACTGTATGACTACTAGGTTAGTGACCTGCATTCAATTTAATGTTAATTGGCTTAGTGGCGTGCACTAAACTAAATCAGTAGATTTTTATGGGATATTTGCAATGTTAATGATAAATGTTTCATTGCAAGGTCACCGTTATAATTGTCGTTATTTATAAATTGCTCTCCTATCATGCGCGTTACTGTTCGATAGGGTCATTACTAAGTCGTCCATTCACAAATATCATTATTACCGGTTGTAAAACCAGAACGTTCTGGAAGTTTCTGCGAAGCAGACAGCGTTTTAGTATAGGGAAGGCTAATCGATAAATATTCTGTAAACGAAACTTGGTGAAATAAGTTTCCCTCATATTTATTATCTTATTGGCTGTTTGTGGAAAGCATTCGATTAATTCTGAGGTGACTAACATCCTGAGCTAGTTCTTGTAAAACTTTTATTTCATCAAATAATCAAAATAAGGAAACCTCTTTTGACAGTCAGAAAATATTTATTTATCATATTTAAAACCTCTTTGACATTGATAAAAAATGTTTTAATAAATAATTGAGCAAAATAAACCTTTTTGGCTGTTAGAAAATATTTGTTCATCAAATAATTAAAACAAATTATTGATTTGAGCCTTTTGAGAGAGTCGAATATGTTGTAGAGGCAGTGTACTGAGTTCAAGGTGCGTTCTAGCCAGTAATTTTAGTATTTCACAGTTAGAAAATGTTTAATTTATCAAATAATTAAAAAAGAAAAACTTTGACAGTTAGAACGGAAAAATCCGTTGTAATTTCCCACTATTTCTTGATTTACGTACTTAGGGATTATTCAACCAGACTGAGTACTTTGTATCGTTTTTCTTAAATAGCATTTTTCAAGGCAAGCAATACTCCGCTTGTCCAAATGGGGTAATTAGTGATAGCAACAACTGCAGGTCTTTCTCCACCCGTTCGATGTTGCAAGTTTGTTGAAAAGTTGGTTTGGAAAATCTCTTAGAAATATAAGTTGAATATGGACGGTATGTTGAGTCTATTGAACATATGGGATGGGTTGAAATGGGACTCCGTGATGAATAGAGGGTCTCTCTCTCTCTCTCTCTCTCTCTCTCTCTCTCTCTCTCTCTCTCTCTCTCTCTCTCTCTCTCTCTCTCTCTCTCTCTTCATATATATATATATATATATATATATATATATATATAGATAGATAGATAGATAGATAGATAGCTATGTGCGTGTAAATATATAATGATATAATTCTTTATATATGCACACATATACATATATATATATATATATATATATATATATATATATATATATATATATATATTTATATTTATATTTATATTTATATATATACATATTTTTATATATATTATATACATCTGTGTATATATATATATGTATAAATATAGTATATATACATATATATACATATATATATGCCATAGGTATATATATTTATATATATTATATTTATATGTAGATATGTGAATATATATATATATATATATATACATATATATATATATATATATATATATATATATATATATATATATACATATATATATATAGAGAGAGAGAGAGAGAGAGAGAGAGAGAGAGAGAGAGAGAGAGAGAGAGAGAGAGAGAGAGAGAGAGAGAGACGCTCAATTATAAATGTATGTATATCCAATTTTTCGATCATTTCCTCGGAATTCTTCGATTATTTTTGTTTAGAATTCTTCAGTCTTCCCATCTGCATTTTGATGGAAGTGGGGAGTTAGATCTAAACTTCG
>NC_090755.1:73112805-73132805 GCF_036898095.1 Palaemon carinicauda
AACAGGCTGACATAAGTCTTTTTATAGTTTATGTTGAACAGGCTGACATAAGTCTTTTTATAGTTCATGTTGAACAGGCTGACATAAGTCTTTTTATAGTTCATGTTGAACAGGCTGACATAAGTCTTTTTATAGTTTATGTTGAACAGGCTGACATAAGTCTTTTTATAGTTCATGTTGAACAGGCTGACATAAGTCTTTTTATAGTTTATGTTGAACAGGCTGACATAAGTCTTTTTATAGTTCATGTTGAACAGGCTGACATAAGTCTTTTTATAGTTTATGTTGAACAGGCTGACATAAGTCTTTTTATAGTTCATGTTGAACAGGCTGACATAAATCTTTTTATAGTTTATATATGACATATCTGTTTTGACGTTGTTACTGTTTGTAATATGATTTATTGTTAATTTGTTCTCATCATTTATTTATTTCCTTATTTCCTTTCCTCACTGGGCTACTTTTCCCTGTTGGAGCCTCTGGGCTTATAGCATCTTGATTTTCCAACTAGGGTTATAGCTTTGTCAGCAATAATAATAATATATATAAGGGCTCAGCTAGAATACGATTAACTAAACAATACTTTAAATTTATAACAAAATGAAAAAGGATAATCGAAATTTTTTTTAATTTCATCATATCAGAGATGCTTTGAATATTATAATGAGATAATTGACTAGTACACATTAAAATGTATTCACACATACATACACGCACAAACAGCTCAGGTCAAGCGGTCAAGACCACCCTTCCGTCAGGGTCAAGTTGGTACCAGGGTCGTGTAGCTTAGTCGTTCTCTTTGGTTATTTTAATTGAATGCAAAAGCACTTGTGGCAACAGTTTAATAGTTCTCTGAAAAGACGGTTTTTTTCTCTGATGCTTTATTTATGGAAATTTCGCTTACAGTTTTCATAGCAAATAGCTATTGCTTTCGTTAGGTATATATATATGTATATATATATATATATATATATATATATATATATGTATATATATATATATATATATATATATGTAAAATATATATATATATATATATATAAAATATATATATATATATACATACATATATATATACATATATATAAATATATATATATATATATGTATATATATTTATATATATATATATATATATATATATATGTATCAGTTGATATGGAAATATATAGTATGCTTATTCTAAAGAGACCAGAAGGAAAGATTGGTGAAAAGCTGATAGATTAACAAGCAGGATTTAGATAAGGTAAAAGTTTTACTGACCAAATTTTCATTTTTGGGACACATGTACATCAATGCATAGAATATAGAAATCCCCTTTTGATGGCATTTGTACACTATGAAAAAGCCTTTGGCAGTGTGCACCAGCTAATTTTTTGGAGAGTCCTGTGTTATTATGGAGTTCCTCTTAAATATGCAAACTTAATTGTGTTCATGAGCATAGCAAGTGCAAAGTTATTGTTAGTGGAGTGGAGTCCGATCAAATGAATTTCCAGTGAACAGCGAATTACTCCAAGGGAATGTGTTGTCACTTATGTTGTTTATCCTCCTCATGGATTTTGTAATAAGCAGAACAGTTAAAGATGGGGGAGAAGGATTGGACTGGATTTGTAATAAGGAATTAGCAGACCTAGAGTTTGCTGATGATGCTGTCTTTATTAGCAGAACACCACAGGATGTGCAATGCTTACTTTCTGAATGCATGAAATATCACACATGGTTGTGCGTAAGCAAAATAGAAGACAGTAATGATGTGAACGGAATATGCAATGGAGGATGAAATATCATTGGCAGGAGAAGGATTAATAGATAGAATCATTTAAGTATTTAGGAACTATGATCTCCAATACAGTGTCTTTAGAATTAGAGTTTAGTGAAAGAGTAAAAAAAAAAGCAAATCAGATAATGTCTAGGTTAAGTAAAATTTGGAAATCAACCCGACTGAAATTATATATAAAAATCAGACTATATAATACTTTTAGTGAGGTCGGTGTTACTGTATGAACATGAGTCATGGTATGACAATGAAACAATCTCCAACAGATTTAATAGATTAGAGAACAAAGCTCTCAGAATGATATTAGAAGTTAAATGGCAGGACAGGATTAGAAATGAAAATATAAGCGAGATTACCCTAGAGTGCCATATGTGAATGAGATCATGGTGAGAGGTAGATGGACATAGTTTGGGCACGCTCTTCACACTCCCTAAGAGGTATTAGTTCACCAAATTTTTAATGGGCTCCACAAGGCACTAGAAGAGTTGTAAGAGTCGGACCTATATGGCTGAGGACTATGAAGCGTGAAGTAGATGATGAATGAAGAAGTATTGAATTAAAATCTCAAGATAGAGATGACTAGCGAAATCTAACCGAGGCGTAGGAGATGATAATGAACATATATGAATGCATAAGTTTATAAGTGTATATATATATATATATATATATATATATATATATATATATATATATGTGTGTATATATATATATATATATATATATATATATATACAAAAATATACACACATATATACAGTATATACATACTATACATACATATGCACAAACCAATATAGGGCCGTTAACATCGAATTCTGTTGTAAATGTCCCATCCTAAATGCTTGAAAAGATTGATTCGTCTTTTCCTAGTGGAATCTGAGCGCTTTTGCAGAATTCCTGAATCCTCTTTTCCTCTTCAAAGGGCATTTAGTGAGAAGTCCCTCCGGGATCCCGGTTTTAGGAAGGTGAGAAAGAAAGGGGATGCCTTCCTCTTGAAGAAATAATCTGGGTGCTTTAGAAGAAAAAAAATATCCATTTTAAAGTTGATTTATGAGATGATGATAGTGATGTATACTATAGATTATATTTTTAATTCAATTGTGCTTATATATATATATATATATATATATGTATATATATATATATATATGTATATATATATATATATATATATAAATATATATATATATATATATATATATATATATATATATATATATATATATGTATATATATAAATATATATATATATATATACATATATGTGTGTGTGTATATATATATGTATATGTATTTATGTATATATCTCGTATTACTGGGAATACGAGTATGCTGCTACGTGATATATTTCAAGAAAATACCTCTCTCTCTCTCTCTCTCTCTCTCTCTCTCTCTCTCTCTCTCTCTCTCTCTCTCTCTCTCTCTCTCTCTCTCTCTCTCTCTCTCAGCATTCACGATTTAATCATGAATATAAATTTCCCCCATTGAATGGGAAACTGACTTACAAGTTTTGTGTAATATATTATACACTTGTTATGAACACCCACGCGGTTGCTGGTTGCTCAAAGGGGAACTTGCAAGTTAGGCAAGTTTGCTTTCAACGAAAACATTTGCAATAATTAGAAAACTGTTTCCATTAGCAAGAACTTCTATTGCAAGACCAATGACGGTCCCACATCATTTTATTAGTTACTGGTGTTATCTTAGCATTACAACTCTTCATTTTACCATTACAACTGCTGCCATCACAATTTTTGTTATTATTATTATTATTATTATTATTATTATTATTATTATTATTATTATTATTACAAGCTAGGCTACAACCCTAGTTGTAAAAGCAGGATGCTCTAAACCCAAGGGCTCCAAAAGGGAAAATAGCCCAGTGAGTAAACGAAATAAGTAAATGTATAAACTATACGAGAAGTAATGAACAATATTAAAATAAGATATTTTAAGAGCAATAACAACACTAAAACAGATCTTTTCATATATAAACTATAAAAACAAGTTTATGACTTCAATTACATAAATGTAAGAAAACCTATTTAAAACTAAATCAATACAGCAAGAAGGAGGCTACTAATGATATCACCGTTTATGATGATACTGCTTTCGTCCATACAATATCATCCTACTACTGTAGTTTTAACAGAACAAGAATTTCAATTTCCTTTGCGATGAAATTATTGCATCATTTTCATACTTGTTTTTTTCTCATTTCGCGCTGCCGTTTCATTAGCTGTTCATTAAACAGGTTGGAAATGCAACACTGAATTTAACTTTAAAAAGAAGATTTTTGATCTTTGAAATACCAAAAGGATATTTCAGGTATTTGCATAAAGCAACTTGAATATACAATTATATGAAAGCTGAACACCCACTCTCATTCATGCACGTATATAGTCTTATTAAATCACAACACACACACAAACAAACACACACACATACACATGCACACACACACACACACATATATATATATATATATATAGATAGATATATGTATATATATACACACGTAAAAATCACAGGAAAACGTGATGCTTAGTTGCAAAAGAACCAGAGGGAAGATGAAAATAGGAAATATAAGATTAAGTCCTGACTAGTTTCGTGATACTTCTTCGGAGGACTGATTTATTGAGCAAGGTTTCTATACATTATATATATATATATATGTATATATATATATGTATATATATATATAAATATAATATATATACAGTATATATATGTATATATAGCCATATTAAACCACAATATATACATATGTTCACATATGTATTTATATATGTGTATATATGGTGATTAAATATATATATATATATATATATATATATATATATATATATATATATAAATTATATATATATATATATATATATATATATATATATATTATAGGTGGTCTTGGCCAGGGCACCAGCCACTTGTTGAGATACTACCGCTAGAGAGTTATGGGGTCCTTTGACTGTGTATACACTACTACATAGTATCCTTCTCTCTGTTTACAGTTTATTTTCCCTTTGCCTACACACACACACACACACACACACACACACACACCGAATAGTTTGTCCTAGTCTTTACATATCCTCCTCTGTCCTCATACACCTGACAATACTGAGATTGCCAAACAATTCTTCTTCACCCAGAGGGTTACTGCACTGTAGTTGTTCAATGGTCACTATTCTCTTGGTAAAGGTAGAAGAGACTTTAGCTATGGTAAGCAGCTCTTCTTGGAGAAGGACACTCCAAAATCAAACCATTGTTCTCTAGTCTTGGGTAGTGCCATAGCCTCTGTACCATGGTCTTCCACTGTCTTGAGTTAGAGTTCTCTTGCTTGAGGGTAAACTTGAGCACACTACTCTTATTTTATTTCTCTCCCTCTTGTATTGTTAAAGTTTTTATAGTTTATATAGGAGAAATTTATTTTAATGTTACCGTTCTTGAATATTTTTTAACCTTGTTTCCTTTCCTCACTGGGCTAGTTTCCCTGCTTTTCCAACTAGGGTTGTACCTTAGCAATTAATAATAATTATATATGCCCCCTGTGGCCGCGGGGGCATATAAAAATTAGAATAGCGCCAACGTTATCCCTGCGTGTCGTAAGAGGCGACTAAAAGGGACGGGACGAGGGGGCTGGGAACCCCCTCTCCTGTAAAAAATTCCTGCGAGACATCGACAAGGAGATGGAGCTGGGGGGAGAGTGACTGCTCCCCGCACTCTAGTTTTGGGGTGTTTAAATGTGCGTGGATGTAGTACGATAGAGAGTAAAAGATGTGAGATTGGAAGTATGTTTAGAAGTAGAAGGATGGATGTATTGTCCTTGTGTGAGACAAAGATGAAAGGAAAGGGTGAAGTGATGTTTGGTGAAATGTCTGGTAGAGTGTCTGGGATTGAAAGGGGAAGAGCGAGAGAGGGTGTGGCGTTATTGCTGAGTGAATGGATGACAGGTAAAGTAGTGGAATGGAAGGAGATATCATCTAGGTTAATGTGGGTAAGGGTTAGGTTGGGTAGGGAATGTTGGGCGTTTGTCAGTGCGTATGGGCCAGGTAGTGAGAAAAGTGAAGAAGATCGGAATGAGTTCTGGAATGATTTAACTAGGTGTGTAGAAGGACTGGGTAGAAGGAATTATGTAGTTGTTATGGGTGACTTAAATGCTAGAGTGGGCGCTGGAGAGGTAGAAGGTGTCATTGGTAAGTATGGCGTACCAGGTGAAAATGAGAGTGGTGAGAGACTGGTAGACATGTGTGTTGAACAAGAGATGGTAATAGGTGCTAGCTTCTTTAAAAGGAAAGATAAGAATAAGTATACATGGGTAAGAGTGGCAAATGGAAGAGTAGTAGAAAGGGCATTAATGGATTATGTGTTGGTAACTAAAAGAATGTTTGGAAGATTGAAAGACGTGCACGTGTTTAGGGGTATGGCTAACGGTATGTCTGATCATTTTTTGGTGGAAGGAAAATTAGTTGTGGCAAAAGAGTGGGGGAATAGAGTAGGTGGATGTAAAAGGGAGGTAGTGAGGATTGAAGAGCTAATAAAACCGGGGGTAAAAAGTAAATATCAGGAAAGGTTGAAAATGGCATATGATGAGGTGAGAGTAAGAGAAACTGGTAATCTAGAGGAGGAATGGAAGTTAGTAAAAGAAAATTTTGTTGGGATTGCAAGTGATGTATGTGGCAAGAAGGTTGTTGGAGGCAGCATGAGGAAGGGCAGTGAATGGTGGAATGAAGGAGTGAAGGTGAAAGTGGAAGAGAAAAAGAGGGCTTTTGAAGAATGGTTGCAGAGTAATAGTATAGAGAAGTATGAAAAATATAGAGAGAAAAAGGTGGAAGTAAAGCGCAAGGTACGTGAGGCAAAGAGGGCAGCTGACCTGAGGTGGGGTCAGGGATTGGGTCAGTCATATGAAGAGAATAAGAAGAAGTTTTGGAAAGAAGTGAAGAGAGTAAGGAAGGCTGGCGCAAGAATTGAAGAGACAGTGAAAGATGGAAATGGAAGGTTGTTAAAAGGAGAGGAGGCAAGGAAAAGGTGGGCGGAATATTTTGAAAGTTTGCTGAATGTTGAGGATAATAGGGAGGCAGATATAATTGCTGTTCCAGGTGTTGAGGTGCCAGTGATGGGAGATGAGAATGAGAGAGAGATAACAATAGAGGAAGTGAGGAGAGCACTAGATGAAACGAGAGTAGGAAAAGCATCTGGTATGGACGGTGTGAAAGCTGAGATGTTGAAGGAAGGGGGTGTGACTGTACTTGAATGGTTGGTGAGATTGTTTAATATGTGTTTTGTGTTGTCAATGGTACCAGTAGATTGGGTTTGTGCATGTATTGTACCACTATATAAGGGTAAGGGAGATGTGCATGAGTGTTGTAATTCAAGAGGTATTAGTTTGTTGAGTGTAGTTGGAAAAGTGTATGGTAGAGTACTGATTAATAGGATTAAGGATAAAACAGAGAATGCAATCTTGGAAGTACAGGGTGGTTTTAGAAGAGGTAGGGGTTGTATGAATCAGATTTTTACAGTTAGGCAGATATGCGAGAAATATTTAGCAAAAGGTAAGGAGGTGTATGTTGCGTTTATGGATCTGGAGAAAGCATATGATAGAGTTGATAGGGAAGCAATGTGGGATGTGATGAGGTTATATGGAGTTGGTGGAAGGTTGTTGCAAGCAGTGAAAAGTTTATACAAAGGTAGTAAAGCATGTGTTAGAATAGGAAATGAAGTGAGTGATTGGTTTCCGGTGAGAGTGGGGCTGAGACAGGGATGTGTGATGTCGCCGTGGTTGTTTAACTTGTATGTTGATGGAGTGGTGAGAGAGGTGAATGCTCGAGTGCTTGGACGAGGATTAAAACTGGTAGGCGAGAATGACCATGAATGGGAGGTAAATCAGTTGTTGTTTGCGGATGATACTGTACTGGTAGCAGACACAGAAGAGAAGCTTGACCGACTAGTGACAGAATTTGGAAGGGTGTGTGAGAGAAGGAAGTTGAGAGTTAATGTGGGTAAGAGTAAGGTTATGAGATGTACGAGAAGGGAAGGTGGTGCAAGGTTGAATGTCATGTTGAATGGAGAGTTACTTGAGGAGGTGGATCAGTTTAAGTACTTGGGGTCTATTGTTGCAGCAAATGGTGGAGTGGAAGCAGATGTACGTCAGAGAGTGAATGAAGGTTGCAAAGTGTTGGGGGCAGTGAAGGGAGTAGTAAAAAATAGAGGGTTGGGCATGAATGTAAAGAGAGTTCTATATGAGAAAGTGATTGTACCAACTGTGATGTATGGATCGGAGTCGTGGGGAATGAAAGTGATGGAGAGACAGAAATTGAATGTGTTTGAGATGAAGTGTCTGAGGAGTATGGCTGGTGTATCTCGAGTAGATAGGGTTAGGAACGAAGTGGTGAGGGAGAGAACGGGTGTAAGAAATGAGTTAGCGACTAGAGTGGATATGAATGTGTTGAGGTGGTTTGGCCATGTTGAGAGAATGGAAAATGGTTGTCTGCTAAAGAAGGTGATGAATGCAAGAGTTGATGGGAGAAGTACAAGAGGAAGGCCAAGGTTTGGGTGGATGGATGGTGTGAAGAAAGCTCTGGGTGATAGGAGGATAGATGTGAGAGAGGCAAGAGAGCGTGCTAGAAATAGGAATGAATGGCGAGCGATTGTGACGCAGTTCCAGTAGGCCCTGCTGCTTCCCCCGGGGCCTTAGATGACCGCGGAGGTAGCAGCAGTAGGGGAGTCAGCATTATGAAGCTTCATCTGTGGTGGAAATGTGGGAGGTTGGGCTGTGGCACCCTAGCAGTACCAGCTGAACTCGGTTGAGTCCCTGATTAGGCTGAAGGAACATAGAGAGTAGAGGTCCCCTTTTTGTTTTGTTTCATTGTTGGTGTCGGCTACCCCCCAAAATTGGGGGAAGTGCCTTGGTATATAGATATATATATATATATATATATATATATATATATATATATATATATATATATATATATATATATATATATATATATATATATACATACATATATATATATGTATATGTATATATATAAATATACATATATATATGTATATATATATATATATATATATATATATATATATATATATGTGTGTGTGTGTGTGCACATACACAGAGCGATATTTACATCTATTTTATACGAAAGACCGGAAGCCAACAAATAGGAATGTCAAGCAATATACAAAGTTGTAAAAGGCAATAAGAATTTCAACCTTTGGATGCTTTCATCAGTCACTCAGCGGAAGAAAGCCGCCTCCAAGAAAGGATTGGCTGACACCAAAAAACGGATTTTGAGCGAAGCGAAAAATTTATTTTTGGGTGAGATAGCCATGACGTCCTGATGGAAGGTTCCTTCAGTAGCTTCCTTGGGTATATTTGACTACAGTGGATACTCCCAGAGAATTAAACTAAAGGTTATCACAGAATTTTAACTTCTGGTGCGAGTACCCTAAAGGTTTCCCTCTAGGATATCGTATGTCAACAGGGGACGCTTGTATTAACACGCCACATAGGTATCTGCACCCCATATAGAGTTAACACTTCGATATGGAAGGTGGTTGAGTAACTGGGGAGCCGTTCCACAGTTACACTCACCCGTGGCTGCTTTTGGTACTCGAGACGTAAACAAACGGGCGCCATTGCTAAATGACGTCACGTCTGTCCTCATCCTGAGCCCAGCTTCTGCTAATCTCCATGATACAGCAGGTCAGGGCGGGGCCTGAAAGGCTGGACTAGAATAGACGGGAGGGTCCATCAGGACGTCATGGCTATCTCACCCAAAAATAGATTTTTCGCTTCGCTCAAAATCTGTTTTTTGGGCTCAAGCCATGACGTCCTCATGGAAGTGCACCAGAGAATTAATGTATCGTGGAATTTTTCCCCTTCTTTAATGCAAGTGCCAAGGGCTTCGAATAGAGGTATATAACAAGTCCTTACCAGAGATTCTATGAAGAACTAGCTTCCTGCCCCCCTGGCAGAGAAGTCCTGGTGGACGATAGGAACATCTCGAAGCGATCATTGACGAGCTACTCACCCTGCGGAGAGTTCGTGCTGGACTCGGAGATAAGACTAAGGTTAATATTCGGGTAGGAATATTATCAAGCATAGGTAAGTAAATGACATTTACTACTCTCCCTGGAGGAGAGATCAATCTGGTCTCGGAGGCAGGACAAAGGTTAATATTCAGGTAGGAATATTATCAAGGTATGAGTGAGTATATAATACAAATACATATATTATTCTTCTCATTTAGAGACAAAGGGGTAAATGAAACTATAACAATAGTATATTTCTTAATAAAGAATAGGAGCGGAGAGAGACGCACATGGAATAAAATAGACATTTTATTTCAAAGATTGCAGATCATTATGGTAGTAATTACAATAATGAATGTAGAGTTTATTTACAATAATAAAGAGTAATGTACATAGAAAATAAAGACTTCAATCTTGAATCTGAAAAGAAATTTTACTTTTTAGAAACAAGTTCCAGAGGAACGTCAGTCTTTTCCAAAGAAAACACATCATGCCCTAGGGCATGTGGCACTCATGTAAAGTCTATGACATTTCACCTTGGTAAGAACAGACTATTAGAAACACTAAGTGTCCATGAAATCACTATGTATCACAAAAGGGTCAACACAGGCACCCGTAGAGTTAAAGTCCCAAGTAACTCGCTGTTCTACGCAGAATTAACAGCAGGTTTCATAACAGTACCTGCGGCTACCACGAAATGCTTAACTTCATGCACTTGTTTTGCGTAGTGCTTGAAGAAAACGCGCGATGATTTCCAGCCTGTGAAGCTCTTGAGGCTTTCGAAATCCATACTCTGGAAGAAGTTCAGAGAAGATGCGACTTTTCTAGGATCATGACCTGCGGGTGTACTGTCAGGATCCGCTCTGCGAATGAAGTAGGTGATTTTCGCTCTTAGTTGTTTCACTGACAGGTCGCTACCCGATGTTTCTCCTTTGAAGAGTTGTCCTCCACTGAAGTCTGAAGTTCTTCGAAGATAGACCTTAAGACTCTCCACTGGGCTTGGAGAGACATCTTCCTTCAGGGGGCAGATTTTTCAAGGGCCCCATCTCTTGGTGGGTAGTTCATTCTTAGCAAGAAACGTCGGATCAGGGAAGAGGGTAAGCTCTCCTGTAGCTGCGAACAGGATATGACCCTCTTCTCTTGATAATGCCACTATTTCACTGACTCGAGCTCCTGAGGCGAGAGCAAAAAGGAAGATAACTTTTTAAGTCAAGTCTTTTAGAGGGCACAAATCGTTGTCCAGGTTAGAGGCAAAATGGAGCACCTTGTCCAGGGACCAGGAGATAGGTTTTGGTGGAGGTGCTGGGCGTAGTCTAGCGCATGCCTTTGGTAATTTATTGAAGATATCATTGGACAAATCAATCTGGAAGGCGTACAGGAGTGGTCTAGTCAAAGCCGATTTGCAAGTAAAATCGTGTTGCCCGCTAAGCCTTGTCCATGAAGGTGAATGAAGAAGGACATACAAAAATCAATGGTGATTTCCGCAGGATTTTTTGCCTTGACGAAAGAGACCCACTTTCTCCAGGAAGATTCGTATTGCCGTCTTGTAGATTCAGTCTTGTATTCCTCGAGGAAGTCTAAGCTTTTCTTCGAGATTCCAAACTTTTTCTTTGCGGCTAAGGAGAAAAAATCATGAGATGAAGGTCCCTGACTTTCAGTGATGAAGCGAAGACAGTCGACTTCTGTACTTGTTGAGAGAGAACTGGGCCCGGTAGGGGAATCAGCGTGGGCTGCAACTCCAGGACCAGAGGGTACCAATTGCTCCGAGGCCACTTGGGAGCCACTAGGGCCGGTGTCCCTTTGAAGGTTCTCAGTTTGGAGAGGACTTTCAGCAGAAGGTTGGGAGGAGGGAACAGGTATATCCTGGACCATCTGTTCCAATCCAGGGACATGGCGTCCACCGCTTCTGCCTTGGGGTCCTCATACGGGGCCACATATCGAGAAAGTTGATTGTTGTCGCTCGTCGCGAAGAGATCGATCTGAAGTTCTGGGACTTGGTGAGAGATGAAGGAGAATGACCTTGCGTCTAGAGACTATTCCGACTCTATTGGACTTGTCCTCGATAGAGCGTCCGCCGTCACGTTGCGGAATCCTTGTAGGTGAACTGCAGACAGGTGCCATTTCTTCTTTTCTGCCAAACGAAAGATCGGAAGGAGTACCTGATTTATCTGGGGCGATCTCGAGCCCTGACGATTGAGACATCTGACTACCACCGAGTTGTCCAGAGTCAGACGAATGTGGATCGAGGGTGGCGGGGAGAGTTTCTTCAGGGTGAGAAGAACCGCCATGGCCTCCAAGATGTTGATGTGAAACGTCTTGAATAGGGGAGACCATGTTCCTTGAACCTGTCGTTGGTGGCAGTGACCTCCCCAACCCTCCAGTGAAGCGTCCGTGTGGATGTTGATCGATGGAGGCGGGTGTTGAAGAGGAATGGACCTTTTCAGGGCCTTTGCTTCCGACCACGGCTTCAAGAGTAACCGAAGTCTGTTTGGAAGCCGTCTCTTGAGGTCTCTTCGAGCGATGGATGCGAAACGTCTCCAGACTCCCGCGGCATCCTTTAGCTGTGCGCGAAGCACTGGGTTTGTCACAGGCGAACTGTAGAGAGCCGAGAACGTGTTCCTGCTGACGTCTTGAGATCCGTTTGGATTTTAGAAGCCTTCTGACAGTCCCTGCTATTTCCTTCCTTTTCTTCTGTGGGATGGAAAAGCGGTGTGACTGAAGATCCCAATGGATTCCCAACCATTGGAACTTCTGAGCTGGAGAGAGGCGAGATTTCTCGGTGTTTATCTTGAATCCCAGATGCTCTAGGAACTGGGTGACTTTGTTGCAGGCTCTTACACAATCTTCGGGTGATGTCGCCCAGACTAACCAGTCGTCTAGGTAGGCCATCACTTGAACCCCCTGAAGACGGAGCTGTTGGACGATTGCGTCTGCCAGCTTGGTGAAGATCCGTGGAGCCACGTTGAGCCCGAAGGGCATGGCCCTGAAGGCGTAACTTTTCCTTTGGAGTCGAAATCCTAGGTAGGAGGAAGCGTAATGATTCATTGGAATGTGCCAGTAGGCATCCGCCAGGTCTATGGAGACCGTGTAGGCCCTTTGAGGCAAAAGGGTCCTTATTTGTTGCAGAGTCAGCATCTTGAATTTTTTGTTCGCAATGAACTTGTTGAGAGGGGATAAGTCTAGAATGACTCTTGAGTTTGTCGGAGTCTTTCTTGGGAACGCAAAATAGTCTCCCTTGGAACCTGGTTGACTTTGCCCTCCTGATCACCTTCTTGTTCAAGAGTTCTAGGATATATTCTTCCAGGAGGGGGGTTGACTGATGGAAGAATTGCTGGAAAGCTTGGGGTGGTTGAGTCCAGCTCCAGCCTAGTCCCTTCTTGACGATGCTGTGAGCCCAGGGATCGAAGGTCCAACAATCCTGGAATTGGCGGAGTCTTCCTCCCACCGGAAGCACATCATTGCTTCTGGTGTCCCGAGGGTTTACCACCTCGACCGCTAGCTCCCCTTCCTCCTCTGCCTCTGGAGGGACGGCGAGAAGAATCTCTGCCGGAGCCTCTGCTTGAGCCTCTACCTCTGGGACGAAAGGTAGTAGAGTGTTGCTCATACGCAGGGGTGAAGACTGGCGACTGCGACACCACCGGTTGGGGGACCAACTGAAAGGTCTGTTGTGGCTGCGTTGCCACTTGGGGAGTAGCGGGACCCGGAAACTGCCGTCTCTGTTGACGTTGCTGGGGTTTCGGCTTTGAAGTTTTCCTCTTAGGCTGAGGGCCATCATCCTGAGAGGATTTCCTCTTTCGTGACATGCCCCACTTGTGGAGAAGGTTCCTATTCTCCGTGGCGGCTTTGTCTACAATCTCTTTCACCAAGGAAAAGGGAAAGAGATACTTGCCCCAGATATTGGAGGAAATCAGCCTCCGGGGTTCGTGTCTCACCGTTGCGTTGGTGAACACGAATTCACGACAGGCTCTGCGAGCCCTAGGGAAGCTATATAGGTCCTTTGTAACGGTCGCCAAGTGTGATTTGGCTAGGACCATATAAAAGTCCGGGACTCTAGTATCCCCGGCCATAAGTTCAAGCTGTACCTGGTGGGACAGCGACGCGGCAAGTCTCTCCTTCGTATCCTGTTCCCTACGAAGGAGGTGATCGTTTAGCTTTGGGAGGTCCTCATTAAATTGACGACCAGCTACGTCAGGCTCTAGTTTCCCTACCGTGAAAGTTGACTGGATGTCTGTCCAGTGCCTATCATCGGAGGGAACAGTAATGGAGAAGGGTCTGCACTCCTCCAGTGCAGGGCAAGGATTCCCTTCCTCCACTGCCTTTAAGACCGCTGTGAAGGCCTTTTCGATGAAGGGGAAGGTCGCAGCATTTGGCGCAACGAAGGTTGGATGCTTCTTGCTAAGCGCCGGCATCTTGGAGTTGGTGAAACCCCTACTCTTCACCGCCTGGGCTAACATAGCATGGGCCTTCGCGAGATCGAACACGATAACTTCCTTCGGTTCGGTCTCCTCCTTTGAGGCTGGTTCGGACCTGAGTCGGACGTAACAGTCCGGATAAGCCTCGAAATTTGGAAAGATCTCCACTTCTTCCAGCAAGAAAGAGCCAACCCTTTCACTAATGTAGATCTTGCCAGTTGTAATTGGCATATGCTCGGCGTATCTCCATGGGTTAGCTTCCGAGCAGGTGGGGAGGTCCTTAACCGAAATCCTTTTCGGTTGCTTGAGGCTGACGAGAGTCGTCCGGAATTGCTCCTGAGTCTCTCGTAGCTTCTTTTCCATGAGGGCTTCAAGCATCTTGAAGACCTCTTGAGTGGCCGATGGAAGAGGGTCCGGGGTGGCAGAAGTCGAAGAAACAGGTTCATCGGACGGTGCAGGAGTTGCTGGGGGAGCAGGAGTGACCTCGGTCTCCGAATCAGGGTATTCCACCTGATCTTCCTCATAGTCGAGTTCCTCGCCCATGAGGTTTCTCTCTGTCCCTTCCGACACTTCCGACATACGTTCCACGTTGTCGGAATCTAGATGGCACTCATGCATGGACTGAGCCATGACAACGTCAGGTTCCACCACGATCTGGACGGTGGGGATCTGATCACGGGGGACCACTGAGTCTTTGGATGCTTTTGGGAAAAGCAAGGCCCTCAAGTCTTCATTGGGAAGATATGGTCCGGTGGCGTTCTTCTAGAAGCCACGCACCCATTTGCGTAGCTTCTCCCTAGCGTTGTGCCTTGCCTCCGCAGATGGAGGATCGTCAGACGCCTCGACCAGACGACTCTTGCAGACTGTACAGTTCTGCGGGTCCCAATACTTCAGGTCGCCTTTCTTGGCGGCGCAGGGGGCGTGGGTCCGGCACGCATTGTGCCCGTAGAAGTCTGGGCGCTTCACCCCGCAGAAGTTGCTCTCACACTTCATATACTCCTCCTGTAAAAGAAAGAGATCATGAGTACATGGAAGGCATAGGAATGACTTACATTACTCTAAAATTAAGATAATTAGCATCTAAATTTAAAATTAATTTAATTATGAAGCCTTTTAATGCTTCAGATTAATGAGCGGGAAAGGAAGTAGATACACACATACTTGTGAATCCTGCCCAGTCGGTTACCGTAACCTTATCTGTAGACAATTTCTTTTGTGTCCGAAGGACACCATGAGGGAAATCCGTATGGATGAGCCAAGCTAGGCTTCTAACAGAAATTGCCCGCAGAGTTGTAGTAGGGTCTGAGACCACTCCGAGTAATGTAAGTCATTCCTATGCCTTCCATGTACTCATGATCTCTTTCTTTTACGTGGCCAAGCCATCTGGCTGCAGTATATTGACTGTCGGCATGTTGCCGGCAGGCATGGAAGGGGTGCATGTCCCTTAACGTCTCATGAGGGTGCCGGCAGACCGACGGGACACCGGAGGCCGGTCCTGCAGGGTGGAAGGCATCAAGACAGACACACTGAGTATCTAAAGGATAATACCATCGTGGCGACCGCCAGCACAGCGGCGGGTCGTCGGCAGGGGGCGGCGGCTCCGGCAGCCGAAGGCTGATGACATGGTGAGCCTTGGATCAATTCATAAGATATATGTGTATATTGTCGTATACCTAGATTGCCGGCAATCAATGCCGGCATGTGGGTGGCCGACTCCGGAGGTCGGCTGGCTGTTACTAGGTAAAACGAAGGGTGGGACGTCAGCGGCAAGCCAACGGAAGGCGGCAGCCTCCGGCACACGGAAGGCTGACGTCTTAGAGGGGGAAGGTATCTTATGAAAGAATGTCACCTGAGATAGTGGCGGTTATCGCCGGCAGTAGAGACGGCAAGGGACCGGCACCAGGATAGAAGGAGAGAAAGGTAAGGAGGGATGGAAGGGGTAAAATCCTATACCCCTCCGGCATCCCTCCGGAGAGAGTGCACTCATGATGGGAGTGGATACTCCTAACATCCGGCGGCAGGGAGCCGGCAGTAGGCCGGGTGCCTGGGGTAACCCAAGGGAGGGTTAAAGGGCACTCAAAGAGGGGGGAATCCCCCGCCGGCAGGACCGCCGCTGGCAACCACCCCCATAGAACGCTATGAAGGGTATGTGTACCAGAGCGGCCAGCTCAGCAGGAGAACAACTAGCCCTACCACTCCACCCAAGGGAGGAGTTGTAGGACTAAGGACAGATGTGTGTAGGCAAGCCTACACCAAAGGGATAGGTGGGGGGGGGGAGAAGAATAGGTCTTTTCAAAGAGGAGACTCTGTATGAGAACGGCCACCAAGGTAAGGGAGAACGCTCCCTAACCTAGGGTAGGTAGCCCAGAATGAGAACGGTACAGATGTACCGTCTCAAACTATAATAAGGCATAGTCAACCCCCAAAGCTTAACCTAGAGTAGAAGGACTAACTCCTAGGCTAGGAAAGCTTGAAAGACACATCGCTAGTTACAGGGAGGAAGGAGTAACCCTACCAGGTGCAACTGAGGAAGGGCAGGGCCTTTCCTAAATTCTCAGGCATGACCCTAAGGGAGGGTCATTCCCTTAGGGGAGGCAGAGAAGCGATAAATACTCTGGTTGTAGACAAGATTCCCTTATGTAGAAGGGAAAGCAAGACTACCCAGAGGGAATGCTCGCAGGCAGGGGGATTAGGGAGCATATAAGGGTTCCTACATTAGGTTAGGAGGGGATGATACACAATCAACACTGTCCCTTATATGGTCTCCACAGGTGAAAACACTTACATCACAGTAAATAGTATGTTTAATAATGCCACAATCTTCATAACTTAATCTAGGAACACTTGTATATATCATGCATGAAAACAAGCACTAGGCTGTCCAGCCTATGGGCTAAGCTAGCGATCTAGTATGGTGTCGAACTGCGACCGAGTCTGATGAGCGCTAAAACACGATATAAATATCTCCTAGCTATGAAGACTAAATAACTAATAATATTAATTAGTTAAAGAACCGGAGAGGGCTGTTCTGGCTAACTAAATAAAGCATGCAACATGAACAGCGGCGCCATAAAATGGCGTGTCCGGTATCGGCACAGCTCTGCCACAAAA
Source organism: Palaemon carinicauda (assembly GCF_036898095.1). Classification (NCBI taxonomy): domain Eukaryota; kingdom Metazoa; phylum Arthropoda; class Malacostraca; order Decapoda; family Palaemonidae; genus Palaemon; species Palaemon carinicauda. The sequence goes on from NC_090755.1 coordinate 73,130,146, forward strand.
CTCAATATTTTACGAAAAGTAGAAGTTACTTTACGGCTAGAGCTTATTTAAACAATACTGGGACCTGGTACTCAACTTTCCAGAAGAAGGCGAGGCTGAAGGTAGCGACATAACGGCGATGTAAGCTGATAAAGTAAGCACTTGGGAAAAATCCGACTTAGTAAAGGAGCTACAGACAAAAGGATGAGGACGGACGTTACGTCATTTAGCAATGGCGCCTGTTTGTTTACGTCTCGAGTACCAAAAGCAGCCACGGATGAGTGTAACTGTGGAACGGCTCCCCAGTTACTCAACCACCTTCCATATCGAAGTGTTAACTCTATATGGGGTGCAGATAGCTATGTGGCGTGTTAATACATGCGTCCCCTGTTGATATACGATATCCTAGAGAGAAACCTTTAGGGTACTCGCACCAGAAGTTAGAATTCTGTGATAACCTTTAGTTTAATTCTCTGGGAATATCCACTGTAGTCAAATATACCCAAGGAAGCTACTGAAAGAACCCTCCATCAGGACGTCATGGCTTGAGCCCAAAAACCTCTTTAGGGTCACGGAAAGAAATCGGAAATCGAGCTCAAGTCTTCCTATTTGTTCGCCTGTATTTGATAGTTTGTTCGTTTCAGTTTTTTTGTTGCATTCTTTTGAAGTCCAAAACTCTTATAACGCAAGTCAGGGGTGGTTTTTGAAGCTGAGGTTAGATCTGACCTCCTGCTGGGTCATCTGTATAAATGATATCAGCGGAGCTGACGGAAGTGACCTGACCTTTCACCGGGTCATATGTATAAATGAGGTGAACAGATCTCCGATAGAGGGTTGGATCAACTTCCCCCTTCCAGCTACAAGTTTGGATTATTTTTAACTTAAAAAGAAACAAGAGTATCGAATAGAGAGAGCGTAGGGAGCATACCTCCGCCGAGGCCCTTAGACAGTAAATGTGAGTGAACAATTAGATCCGTTGAGCTATAAAGAAAAGAATGATTAAATTCATTAACTTAATGAGTGTGGACAATAGAAAATTAATACCCTAAAGGTTACAAGTATAATCCTCCGTGGCGCATGTTAGCCAAAGAAAATACTTATTTTTTACCAGTGATTAAATTTAATGAAAGGCTTTCACCCATTTAATTCTACCAATTCCTTCAAGTTTTCGGGTTGTCTTGTTCGCTATTTTCTAAGACTACTCTTTTGTTATTCAATCTCAAAATTGGATAATTGGCTCACTATTTCCCAATACATCTCTCTCTCTCTCTCTCTCTCTCTCTCTCTCTCTCTCTCTCTCTCTCTCTCTCTCTCTCTCTCTCTCTCTCTCTCTCTCTCTCTCTCTGAATTCAGAAAGGAAAGAAAGATAAAGTCTACCTTTTTCGAATGGAAAATATAAAGGGAATGGTTTTATTTCTTTTATTTACGAAAGAGAAGTGTATCCATTCTCATCACGTAAAGTTGAAATTGAATAGAATTGAATAATTTACGAATCGTTTACTTAATAATCTCAAAGTTTACATGCGGTGCACTGTAGGCACTAAAAGGCTTGTACAGCATCTTCTCAGCCTTTTAATTCACATCTGTTCTCAGTTACATTTCGGCACTGAATACTCTCCCTGGCCCCAGCGATTTATATGGCCAACATTCAAAATTCCTTTTTCAAACTCTTGACGATAAACTTGGATTGCTCAACTGCGGAAATAGGTCTTGAGTCTTATTGTTGTTGTTGTTGTTGATGTTCGCCAATTGTAAACATCGCTTGCATTTGTTGGTGATCTCAATGGTCCCTAAATTGATTCATTCAATTTTGTTTTGCCAACTGAAATAGCATTGCTGTTGATTGAAAGTATTCCTTTATTGATAAGATCTTTCAGGACGACTGTTATTGGAAACAAGACTTTATGTTGGTGTTTAATCTTATTTCCAACTTGAACTTTCATTTTATAGATTTAGAAAGTTTTTCTTTCTTTATTTTAACTTGTCTTTTTCTTTCGAAATATATTTTCTTTAGATGTTTTGGTTTCTATTGATTCAAGTTTTTTCAAACCAGCTTTAAGATCATGAGAAAATCTTTTAGGAATTTTATTTTCTCGCTTTAAAAGGATATTTTGTAAGAAGTCCTCAGACATGTCCTTATTCATGTCTTGTGTTTGGCTATTTTCATCACCACGCTGGCCACAGTGGATTGGTGATGGTTTGCTCATAGCAAACCAACCTAGTATGAGTGGCCCTGACGTGTACAGCTTTGCTGATCATAATGATACTCAATCCTTTTCACCGCGTTAATGTATACCCACTCAGAAAGCTGCATATAAATGTATATATCTATACCTATCTATCTATCTATCTATCTATCTATATATATATAAATATATATATATATATATATATACATATATATATATACATATATATATATGTATATATATATATATATATATAGAGAGAGAGAGAGAGAGAGAGAGAGAGAGAGAGAGAGAGAGAGAGAGAGAGAGAGAGAGAGAGAGAGAGAGAGAGAGAGAGAGAGAGAGAGAGAGAGAGAGAGAGAGAGAGCAAAATAAGAATAGTAGTATCTATAATGAAACCTTGATGCTCTGTTGATGAACCTAACGCGTCCCTCCGTATTCAGTCCCTGCAGGGAACAATGCCGGCCAATTATCTGTGTGAAATGCGAACCC
>NC_090755.1:73138290-73257050 GCF_036898095.1 Palaemon carinicauda
AATAGGATTTCTCTCGATATCTGAGCACATTTTTCTTAAATTGGTTTTTTAAGTTCTCAATTGTTTTAGGTTTTCTGCTGCGCACATTTCAAAATGCGATGGACGCTCGATTTTGGGATACTGTTTCTCGTGACAGTTGACGAACAGATTTTCGTGAGGAATTGTGACCATTAGCAATGACATCTTGCTCTTTAGTTGTGCTTGTTGATGTTCTTTTTCCTCCTGAAAGTCCTTTTCTCATGCACTGGATGGTCCCCTGATTCTCAAAGTTATCTACGATTCGTGAAATGGTGACGCTTTTAGGGCATCTCTGTGCAACTCACTCGTAAGTCGTCTTTGCACTTCAGCTTTATTTTCACATTTCCAGAATGTTTACAGAACAATTTTATTTTTTGCTGGGATGTAAGCGCATTATCCCATTCTTACTCCAAAATCAAATCTGAAATAGAAAAAAAGTTTATTAGCTATTCAAAGTCAGTGTGTGAACATTATTTTGGGACACTACAATATATATATATATATATATATATATATATATATATATATATATATATATATATATATATATATATATATATGTGTGTGTGTGTGTGTGTGTATGAGTATGTATATATATATGTGTGTATGCACATTTTACATTGTGGTAATACATATAGCTATACGATGTTGGACTATTATAGTTATTAGAATAAGCAAGCAAGATGCAGAAACATTTTGCTCTACACCTCTGTAATTCAACATAGAGAACATGAATTTGTTTTCGAAATCTCAGAGAGAGAGAGAGAGAGAGAGAGAGAGAGAGAGAGAGAGAGAGAGAGAGAGAGTAAACAAAGCTAGCAATCATCCAAGCGTCGTCGAACTCGTATCCAGTCTGGTATGATGTCGAAAGAAAATGATAATAGGACTCCTGAAGAAAACTTACAAGCGTCAAACTTTGGAGGGATGAGATGGCCTCGCTCGGGTGGAAGGAAAAGAGTTCACATGGAACAGATATGAAGTTCAATAAAGGAGGCTTTGTATTGCGGTGTTATTGGAGAGGAAGTTTCCCTCAAGATTCCATTTGTTTTTCTTGACTTCTGTCATGACACTGCCAGACTCGAGTGCGATGTTTGAAGGTGAAATATAATCGGTAGTGAGTGATTGACCAAATGAATCCTTAGGGTCAGCATCTTTGAGGATAAAAGGATAGCAAATGGAGCTATCGGAAATTAGGGCAAGGAGTAGAATTTCAGAGGTGGAAGACCTGCTTAACTACCTAATTAGAAAAGCTAAAATGTTGCGTTATTGTGTTACTTGTAGGCCGACAAGTGTTACTTGTAGGTTGACAGGTGATGCTTGTATACCGTCAGGTGTTACGTGTTGGTTGACAGGTGATACTCGCTGGTTGACAAGTGATGCTTATATGCCGAGAGGTGTTACTTGTTGGTTGTCAGGTAATGCCTGTAGGCCAACAGGTGTTACTTTTGGTTGTCAGGTGATGCCTGTAGGCCAACAGGTGTTACTTTTGGTTGTCAGTTGATGCTTGTAGGCCGACAGGTGTTACTCGTTGGTTGTCAGGTGATGCTTGTAGGCCGACAGGTGTTACTTGTTGGTTGACAGGTTATGCTCGTAGGCCGACAGGCGTTACTTGTTGGTTGACAGGTGATGCTTATTTGGCGACAGGTGTTACTTGTTGGTTGACAGGTGATGCTTATAGGCCTACCGGTGTTACTTGTTAGTTGACAGGCGATGCTTGAAGGACGACAGGTGTTACTTGTTGGTTGACAGGTGATGCTTATAGGCCTACCGGTGTTACTTGTTAGTTGACAGGCGATGCTTGAAGGACGACAGGTGTTACTTGTTGGTTGACAGGTGATGCTTATAGGCCTACTGGTGTTACTTGTTGGTTGACAGGCAATGCTTGAAGGGCGACAGATGTTACTTGTTGGTTGACAGGTGATGCTTATAGGCCTACAGGTGTTACTTGTTGGTTAATATGTGATGCTTGAAGGGCAACAGGTGTTACTTGTTGGTTGACAGGTAATGCTTGTAGGCCAACAGGTGTTACTTGTTGGTTGACAGGTGATGCTTGTAGGCTGATAGGTGTTGCTTGTTAGTTAACATGTGATGCTTGTAGGCCGACAAGTGTTACTGGTTGGTTGACAGGTTATGCTTGTAGGCCGACAGGTGTTACTTGTTGTTTGACAGGTAATACTTCTAGGATGACAAGTGTTACTTGTTGGTTGACAAGTGATGCTCGTAGGCCGACAGGTGGTACTTGTTGGTTGACAAGTGATGCTTGTAGGCTGATAGGTGCCACTCATTAGTTGACGGGTGATGCTTGTAGGCTGACAGGTCTTACATGTTGGTTGACAAGTGATGCTTATAGGCTGATAGGTTTTACTCGTTAGTCGACGGGTGATGCTTGTAGACCGATAGGTCTTACTTGTTGGTTGACGGGTGATGCTTGACTACCGGCAGGTGTTGCTTGTTGGTTGACAGGTGATGCTTGTAGGCTATCAGATGTTACTCGTTGGTTGACGGTTGAAACTTGTAGGCCGACAGGTGTTACTTGTTGGTTTACAGGTGATGCTTGTAGGTTGACAGGTGTAACTTGTTGGTTGACATGTGATGCTTGTAGGCCGACAGGTGTTTCATGTTGGTTGGCAAGGTGGTGGTTGTAGACTGACAGGTTGTATTTGTAGGTTTACAAATGAGGGTTGCAGGCAGACAGGTATTACTTGTTGCTTGACAGGTGGTGCGTGTATATGTTGACATATGGTATTTGTGGTTGACATGTGATGCTTGTAGGCCGACAAGTGTTACTTGCTGGTTGACAGGTAATGCTTGCAGGCCGACAGGTATTACTTGTTGGTTGACAGGTGATGCTTGTAGGCCGACAAGTGTTACTTGCTGGTTGACAGGTAATGCTTGCAGGCCGACAGGTATTACTTGTTGGTTGACAGGTAATGCTCGTAGGTTAATAGCTGTTACTTGTAGGCTGACATGTGTTACTTATAAGTTTATAGGTGTTGCTTCTCTTGTAATTGATGTTTTTTTGAAATCTTAAATTCATTTTATAATTTGTCCTTTTTTTGTATATTATGGTGAATTTTAACATTTCAGCTCTCTCTCTCTCTCTCTCTCTCTCTCTCTCTCTCTCTCTCTCTCTCTCAGACACACAAATATCAAATACAATAAGAATAACTTTTCTTGCATATTGGCAGTATGTTTTTTTAGCTTACCGGACACGTAGAGTATCGATCTATTCTCTCTCTCTCTCTCTCTCTCTCTCTCTCTCTCTCTCTCTCTCTCTCTCTCTCTCTCTCTTCGTGTTATACAATACAGTACTTACATATAGATGAAGAAACTAAAATTAGTTTTCTTAGTGTCAATTAAATACGAAACGAAAAAATTATGCCGACTTTACATCCATTTCAATCGTTGCTAAAAATACGGCATCCGATTTCATCAGCAAACCACTATTTTTTTGGAAATATCATTTTATTCTAGAAAATTGCCACTCTTTAAATAGTTAATTGCACATTAAGAAAGCGTGTACTTTTGTTTTTAAATTTCGGGTGTGTTTTAAAAATCGAGTATTGTTGACTTCTTTTTGTTTTACTTTTGGCTGTGATTAGATCAGCTGACGTCTAGCTGCCGCTCTTGAGTATTGTTTATACCATTTCTTAACTTATTCAAACCGTCTACAGTATAAAGTTGATATTACATAAGCACCAATGTGTTATAACCTATAAAATTTTTTTGTTTGTTACATTTAAAACAACACACACACACTCTCTCTCTCTCTCTCTCTCTGTGGGCTACTTTTCACTACCTCCCATTCCTTACCTCTCTCTATCTCTCTAACAAATGATATCTTTGTTGCTCCTCAAAGTTTCATTTATATTGAAAATCAATCAGGATTCAATTTTCCTTACTTTCTCCAATCTCGCACCATCGGTCACATCGCGGTATTTTCGAAATTTCCGGAAAATCCGCGATTTTTGTATATACATGCGTTATGAAAAAAATCCGCGAAGTGGTGATTCCGCGATGGTCGAACCGCGAAGTGGTGAATCCGCGATGGTCGAGCCGCGAAGTAGCGAGGGCTCACTGTATATATATAACTGCCAGGTAAGTTCTATTCATAAAAATGGAGTTTTTATGATAAAACAAAAAGTTTTATAAATACTTACCTGCCAGTTATATATATATATATTTTAAGGCCCACCCACCTCCCCTCAGGAGACAGGTCAAGCAAAGATGATCTGAGGAACAGAAAACGGGAATGATTCCAAGTACCATCCTGTAAGGGTTAACCATCTAACCACACAACCACCACATGGCGGTTGCCGCAAGTTTTTAAAAATTCTGCCAGATGTCCGAGACTAAGCTATATTATATTACTGCCAGGTAAGTATTCATAAAACTTTGTTTTATCATAAAAACTACATTGTCAGTAGTGAAAAGTGGAGGTATTTTCTTGGCATCATAAATGTCATGATTGCACAAAAAGAAATTTATAGGCAAAGCAACTTAACTAAGTAGGAACATTTTAGTGATTTTTACAGCCATGTTTCCTAATCTTATATCGTAAGTATATTTTGGGCTGAATAGCCTTGCACTGTGGCTTAGGGAGGCCATAGTTTGTGCAAGGATCACTGCAGTTAAAGTTATGTAAGAAAAGTTGAGAAAATATTATTTCTGACATTGCTTTCACGTTTGTAAAGTTTCATTTGGCACATCTATCCTTTGTGTGTGTACAAATCAGATGTAATAACAAGAGTTGTACTACATTGATAAAATAATTTGACATTTGGAAAAGCTCTTGTTGATATTCTCAAACAATAAATTTTGATGAAGGTTTGTCAAGAGCACTTAAGTTTCAAATAGTATTTGTTAGTTGTCTTTTTCCAGTGTTTGCTTATTGCACTGACATGTCTCATTATGCCTTGAAAGTGGGAGATTACGCTCCGTTGGTTGATCATTGGTCACACTTGGTTGACACAAATTAATTAAAAATTAATTAAAATGCAATGGCTGTTTGGTAGCCTACCCCCTTACAGCAAGGCTTTTGTTGCCCTAATGCCCCACTCGTGGGTAATTGAATATTCTGTTTAAGACTCGAGGTAATGATGGGAGGTTTATCCCTTCCCAAGGTTTTAGAATGGGTCTCCTTATATTTTTTATTATTTATTCAGAAGTAGGTACACTATTTTGAAAGCTATTTAACTTTTCTATTGACCAAAATATTTTACCAATATTGGCGTCAAGGACTTTGATGTTGGGATGTCAGAAAACCCTAAATTAATCAACCAAGTGCCTTGTTTTGACCTGTCCAGTATTTTTTTAGTTAATTTGCTCATCCTTAATTTCTTGGATAAATTCTAAAATTGGGTTACAACTACAAATTTGTTGAATTACAATTACAATTAAAATGACCTTCAAATAAACCTTGTAAGCTTGTCCTAAAAATGAGCAGTTTGTTTTAAAAGGATAATTTTTTTTCTTTTCAGAATTGATAAAATGCCACATGTTGGTTTTATCAAGTGAAGCTATTATTATCAACAAGAAAGAATGAGCAGAGAAAATGAAAACCAAAAGATTTAAAATGCAGTTTTGAAGGAAGAAGGGAATGGAGAAGTATCATCCCCCCAGTACCGTTGTATAACAGATATTCAAGTGAAAGTAAAAAGAGAGAACTGCAGTTTTTAAAATCCTATGAAAGGAAAGAAAATTGGAGAAAACTTCTGCTATAAAGTTGATAGCTGGGACAAATGAATGTGAATCCTGACCCAATACAGGTCAATTTATATTTTAAGGTAAGTTTACATAATCTATTTGGAGGGAGTTATGAAAACTTCAAATCCTTAGTACAGTATATATGGTTTATTAACTGATGTTTCAAGTTTTTATTACATACATTGAAAAAATATCTTACCCAAGAGGATAAAAAAAACAATTTTTATTCCAATGTTTTTATTATAAAACTTCAATCTTTTTCATTTTATAAAATTCAAAAATTGATACAATAATTGTAATAGAAACTGCTGTCACTACTGAAACATGAGTAAAATATTATTTACAGGTTAAGTAAATATGTAGTAGTAAAATAACAAACAACCTATTTTGATAAAAATTCTCCACCCTTTTTTAATATTTAGTGCTATAAGCATGGCATAATGTAATATGCATTTGAATCGGCTGAAAATGGATACTTTAATAGTGTTTCTTTATTGCTTGGAATTTGGTAGCAGGTTTGCCTCCCTCCACCCCCCCATGCCCCAGCTTGCATGGGGGAGTCAGTCATACTTCTTTGGTTTCATAGCTACTTGTACTAGTACATTTGTCCCAATTTTATCAAAACGTTGACAAGATGCGATCTGCCTTCTTAAGTAACTACTGGTCCTAAGTACACAAGATTGAGTAGCCACTACAGGTTGTAAGCCATCTGGATTGCCTCGTAAAGCCAGAAAAAGATCATGGTCCTTGACAATCTTCACTCGTCAAGATACTTGTGTTTACGAACCTCTTGTCACCTCCCTTCCATCCACGAGAGTGGGTAGTAACAGAAACTATGCTACTCACTTCTTTACTGATGGCAAGGCTAGCAAGAAGACAGAATTGAGAATCAGAGACCCTTTCCTTATTAACTGCATAACAGGAGGTCTAAGAACGACATTCCATGTTGGGCAACATTACTCAAAACTCCTAACAAGCTATGTGAAAGACTTTCACCAATACTAGAACTAGAAAATGGTTCACTAGCAAGCGAAGATATCTGTCGAGGACTTTTCGAGGTATCTAGACATCTCCTTTGAAGCATGGCACAATTAGCATTTCTGCCAGAGAAGAAGTCATGCAGAGGAGCAGCAGTTTCATCCTCATCAGGCTGAATGGGTTATATGCATAGACACCAGGTATTTTAAAAGGAGGATCTTGTACAGGAGAGTCGCCAATTGTGGTGAAATACTGGGGAATTTACAACCACATATGATTACTTTCTTTAAACTGTAAACCCTCGTGCACCAGTTTTGCACGCGGCCAAGTCACAGAACTGAGAAACAAACGTACGTAAAACACATTTGCCGTTTACCTTTGATTCAATCTATATTTCCTGCACCAATTCTTTTGGGGGTGATGCCACACAGGTTCACATAGACTCAAATTAAAAAGTTTGACATATATTTAATATTTAAAGTACACAAACAAAAAAATCATCAGAGTTACACGTTAAAGAGCGAACATTAACATTGCCTCAAATGAACAAAATTTACGTTACTTGATAAAAATTAAACATATATCAAACGGGGTTACAGAGTATTCTTATAAGAATATTGCTGCAATGGTGCGATGGTTCACGAAGTGATGATGGTGCTCAGAGATTCAGGAGAATTTCTTCTAAGTACTTGCCTTTTAGATTCCGCTGGTAGAAACCCGCCCGTGTCACATTTCCACCCTGGAAGAGAACTCGGGAATAGTACAATGTTGTCACATTTACAAATTTGCAAGGGTTACGTAACGATGTAAAGTGATTTAATTGTAACCCAACATACAAAAAAAAAGGGGGTTTCGTCCAGAAGGCAAGTTTAGATTACTGGCATGTGCCTTTACAATAATCAAACAATATATATAATCTCCACAGGAAGAAGTTTGACGTCAAACAATGGGATGCTACGTCATTTTATCCGATTTAGATGGATAAAATTTGCAAGAAAGTTAGTTCATTTACTTTAAATATTATTATACTAATTCATACAAAGTCATATTGATTTAGTTAATATAATAAAACTACTTCTGTGGAGTGAAATAATCACATTTTAAACATATTCATAGAATCTGGGAAATACATTAGAAAACGAATACCCATAAAACTATGATTAATATTTTATTCATAGGGAATAAATGTCAATTTTTGACACCAATGACAGAAGATGAACTATATACTTTTTTCTTCTCTAAACAGGTTTATAGCCTTTTCCCCAACCAGCAGAAACAAACCCAAAAGCTCGGCTGCTGCTTGCTTCAAGAACCCTGGGGTCAGTCTCATCCCACCCTCATAGTTAAGAGGTAAAATGCCAACATTACCCTGTCCTACCGTTTGGTGTCACAGAAGGATGAAATTCCGTCCATACAGCACAAGGCTTTTGGGGAAGACAACCCCTAAAAACTCTGGAGAGGTGCCAAATGCTCTATGACTGCTGACAAAGAGTTGTCTGCTAGCCTCAGTCTCTAAAGCTAATGTTTAACCGCCCGCTTCCCCCCACAAGTACATCGTTTTCACCCCCATGAAGCATGTGTCACAATCATCACAATGTCTAGGAGAAATTCTTGGCATTAGAGAAGGTGCATTGTACAAAACCGTATCAAAAGATAACACTCACTTTTCCAGGAGCAAATTTATGCAAGAAAGGGTGAATCACACAGGAAGAAAGGGCAATGATGATATACATTATCATCATCACGAAAAACCACAGTTCCACCTTCCCGATTACTGGAGTAGGCAGATCAGCTGAGGAAATGAGTTCTCGCCTGGGGGTAGGTAACATCACTCGGCCTAGCTTATAGGGTAGCTACATAGCATGTTGCACAAGGCCGTAGCCCGTAAATGAAGTGTCCTTTTTTCCATGGAGAAAAGCCGTAGCCCGTAAATGAAGTGTCCTTTTTTTCCATGGAGAAAAAGGTGGTGTTAGGCTGACACTTCCCCTTAGCACAAGACTTGGTGCGATGAACATAAGAAGGGGTGCTATACTCATTGATTGTACCAATGGCAAATTACTTGTCCAACCATAAGCTCCTGACAATGATGGTTACCGCTAACATCTCCATAAATCTCTAACCACTAGAATAGCCTGAAAAGTGAGTTCCAGGAAAGATTACATATATAGCCTTGGCATCTCAAAGCATGATAGAGGACTTTTAAGGAAATGTAGAACTTACCCCAGGTCAAAGCAATAAGGAGAGAACGTTAGAATTCCCAGCAATCCCATGAAATTTCAAAAGCTGCTTAAGTTTATCTACGCTCAATTAACCCTGCAGCATAGACTCCCAGAGACCTATTCAGGGCCACAAGCACAGGGTGGCAGAAGCCACCATTCCCTACGGATAATGATGATGAATCCTCGAGACACTGGAGGTGCCAATAGACATGAAGGGAAGGGATGGCTAACAGACATGTCCTCCAGGCGAATACAAATTTAGTTTTTATTCCATTGTCAGCAATCGCAAGCAAAAGAAAAAGCATGAGCAAAGAAAAAAAACATGTTGACACTGTTGCAAACAGTACAGCAGTCCAAGCTTAAGCCGAACGTATAAAGGACAAAGGTTTCTATTTAGTTTAGGAACAAGATCCAAAATTCAGTTTTATAGTGTGTCTGATGTTCGAGTGCATTCTTGCAGATGAACAGGTATATTTCATGTCATTTCTGAACTTTAAATTTATAGGAAAGTTTCTGCAGTAGTAGCACAGCTGAAATTGCTTAAAATAAGGTAGATATCCAACTTTTCCCACTTTAATATAAAACATTACAGGCCTTAATTTTCTGCTATATTGGAAAATCCATTGTTTGCTTTGCTTTTTTTTTTTTTAATAAGACCCATACATCAATGATGACTTGAGATGATTCTTCTTTAAATATCCGAGGGGAAAAAAAAGTATTAATTCATTTATGAGCTGTCAGCAGGTTTTCATATTTTTTTCATCACTCATATATTTTATCCTCAAGTCATATGTTCAAAATCTACATTTAATGTTTCAAATGCTAAAAGATCAAATTTTATTTCGCACACTTATATTTATGAATTTACACAGGTGAAGGTGGGAGCCACAAGACCATTCAGTGCAAGTACAACAAACGATGGCACTTCCAAGTTGGAGGATGTTGGACGGTATCTACTATTAAGTTAAGAATAGAGGTGAAGAAGGATGGGACTTGCAATGGTCTGAAGGAAGTCTTACTAGTGCACGGGCAAATGTTTTTATTATAATAAAAATACATTATCAAAATTGTGGTTGGAAAATAAAACCATTAGGTTTTTTAACTTTGTTCAAGTGCATTTTGTCAAAGAAGTTTCAATGTTATTTAACTGAAACTATTGATTTTTATATAAAAACATATGAAATGTAATTTAATAAAATGGTGCAGCAAAAATTAACCCTCATTAAAACTAAAAAAAAATTTCCCTGCGGTGGTGTCTTTACCCATTTACACTAACCTTAAAACCTACCTGGAATGGATATTGTCATAAAATTTTATGAAATAGATCCACTGCAATTGCAATACTATAATTAAGTTCTCTAATAAACTTATTTTACTTCTTATTTTTTTAACATTGATAATATTTCAATCTCTAGTTGACCATAATCTTTCATGAATACCAGAGAAATGAGATACTAACAAAGTACAACCATTTGCAATTACATATAAATAATGTAGAGTAAAGTAATTATAACAAAAAGATGTGCTACTTCAAGATTTAGACAATGGAAAATAACCATATTTTGATTAAAGCAAAAAATCTATTTTTTGGGTGATATGGCCTGACATCCTCATGGTAGATTCCTTTAGGCAGCTTTCTTAGGGATAAATGGCTACAGTGATACCTAAAGAGAATTAACCACATGTTTACAAAATTCTAACTCCTGGTGCTTGAGTATCCTTAAAATATCTCTTAAGGACATTGCATATAATACCAGGAGACGTATTTCTTGATACGACACATGGCAATCTTCACCCCGCATAATTACACTTTGAGGGGGAAAGAGTTGCGAAATTGGAGGGGAGCTGTTATCAAGGTTACCAGGTGGATCCAATCCCAGTACTACTACGGCGTAACTATTCCTTGTTGCATTTAAGCATATAAAGCCACAGATAGAGTAGTTTCGGGTGAGGACTTTCGTTACATAGTTGTATACTCGTTTTTTGAAAGAAGGGAGGGACCATCAGGACAACATGGCCATATCGCCCAAAAATAGATTTTGCGCTTTGCTCAAAATCCGTTGTTTGGGCTCATTCATGTCATCCTGATGGAAGTTTACCAGAGAATTACTGGAAACTACTATATCTGTGGGTTTGTATAAATGCCTTTACTTTGAAAGAGTTCCTTATATGGTCTCCTAGACCTTATATATATATGGCATTACCGTTATTTATCCATATCCACTAAGCTTGGAATTAGCTTAGGCCTTCCTGCCCCCTGCAGGGAAAGTGTCGACTTCAACTATAAGGATTCAAAGTTTGTATCTCCATAGGCACGGACAGAAATCTCAGAGATTACCTTTTACATCCCTTGGAAATCTGTACTCTGATTTCAAGTTGGGCCCTCCTAGGGCTTAATTAAAACGTATACTTCATTCGCCTGTAACCGAGATAGCAGCAATAAGATGCAAATACGTTTAGTATTTACCCTGTAACTAGATTATCAATTGTAGTTACAATCAGGTATGAATCTGATCCGGCATTGAAAACACATCAGGGTCCATATTTTCCTCTGTCCGAAAAATATGTAATTTCATTGAAATTATGCCACTCAATGGAGGAGATGTGAAACCAAATCCGACTGACTTTTACAGACTTTGGAAATGCATGAACACTGGTGTTATCAGTCAGATATACACCTCTATGGAACAGTGTGTTAATCATCGTTGTGATTTGCACTCGAGGGTAAATGTACCCATGCACCCAATGGACTGGAAAGTCCCAAAGCAGTTCACTGTTCGTCGCAGGCTTAGACGACTAGACGTAGGGTTTTTTTAAAACTACCCGCCGCCACCACAACGTCTAATTTTATGTACTTGCTTCGTATAGTGTTGGAAGAAGTTCCGTGAAGAAGCAATTTTCTTACGATCCTGAACTGCGGGTGAGCTGTCAGGATCCGCTCTGCGAATAAGTAGGTGAGCATTGCTCTCAGTTATTATAGGGATAGATTTTGATCCTGAGGTTTCGCCTCGGAAGAGCTGTCCTTCCTTGCAATCTGAAGTTCTACGAAGATAGACCTTAAGACACCCTCATGGGCATAGGGAGACCTCTTCCTTCAGAGGGCCCCACCTTTTGGTGGGCAGCTCGTTTTTGGCGAGAAAAGTAGGATCGGGTTAAGGATTTGTTCTCCCTCTTCTGTCAACTGAATATGGCCTACAACCCTGATAGGGACAATATTTCAATAACTCTAGTCCCTGAGGTTATTGCGAACAGAAAATTGACTTTCTGCGTTAGTTCTTTTAGTACAATCCTCATGGTTTTGCTTATGAGGTCCGTCTCAAAGGCATATAGAAGAGGTCTAGTCAGGGCCGACTTGCACGTGGTTATCGTAATGAAAGTCAGGCCTGGTTCAAGTAGGTAAAAGAAAAAAAAGACAAACCTGTTGAAATTTCTGTTGGTCCCCTTGTTTTCACGAGGGTTACCCCTTTCTTCTAAGACAATCTACATTATCTCCTGGTTGGACTTGACTTGTACTCTACAATGAAGTCGGCCACATTCTTTGAGATCCCAAACTTTTGTTCGCTGCTAGGGCAAAAAAAATCATGAGATGCAGGTTGTTGGTTCTCGAGGATGAAATGTACTAGCTGACTTCTGCACCCGTTTGGATAAAACTGGGTGCGGCAGAGGAAACAACTAGTTTCAATTCTAGAACTATAGGAAACAAATTATTTTGGGGGCCACTACAGGAACTGTTCCTCTGCAGGATCCTAGCTTGTCGAGGACTTTTAGCAGGAGATTGGTTGGTGGAAACACAAATTCGATTCCATCCGTTCTAGTCGAGAGACATGACGTCTATTGTTTCTGCTTAAAGGTTCTCAGAAGGGGCTACATAACAAGGTAGTTTCTTCTTGTCGCTCGTTGCGAAGAGGTCGATCTGCAGTTCCGGGACTTTTATCGAGAATAAAGGAGGAGGAGTCTGCATCTAGAGACCATTCTGTTTCTATCGGCTTTCGCATGGATAGAGCATCCGCCGTCTTATCGCGGAACCCTTGAAGGTGAACTGCTTAATAAATGCCATCTTCTCTTCCTTGTCAGGTGGAAGATGGCTAACATCACGTGGTTGATGCGAGGTGAACTCGCACCTTGTGGATTAGACATATTACTATCACCTCGTTGTTGAGAGCCAATCTGATGTGGACTGTTCTGCGAGGGGATAGTCTCCTAAACGTCAGGAGGACTGTCATAGCCTCCAAGATGTTGATGTGAAAGTTTTTTTTGAACTGGAATGAACAATTTCTTGCCCTTTCCTTTCATGCTGATGGCCTCCCCATTCTTTCAGCGAGGCTTCAGTGTGTATCGCCACTGATGTTTGTGGTGGTTGCAAGAGAATTGTCTGTGCTAAGCTCTTATTCGTTGACCACGGCCTTAATGGCATGCGCAATCGGGTCGTCAACTTTGTTGATCTCTTCGAGCGTTTGATGCGTATCTTCTCCAGACTCCTGGTACATCCTTTGGCTGTTCTTCTAGCACCGGGTCTGTCACTACTGCGAACCGGAGAGAGCCCAGTACTCTTTCCTGTTGGCATTTGGAAATCCTCTTGTGTTGGATCTCTTGACAGATGCCACTATTTCTCTCTTCTTTAATAGAATGGAGAGGTGGTGTGACTGCAAGTTCCGATGGATTCCTAACCATTGAAACTTGTGAGCTGGAGAAAGGCGAGACTTTTAGCGAGTGATCTTGAGGCACAGGTGTTCCAGGAACTGGATCACCTTTCCCGCTGCTTGCAGACAAATAGCCTTGGATGCTGCCCACACCTGCCAATCGTCCATTTATGTTACTACCTGTACTCCTTCAGAGCGTAGGTACTGGACGATTGTGTCCATTAGCACTGGGGATATGCTTAGTCTGAAGGGCACGGCTGTTTAGACAAATTTTGTCTTCTGTAGCCAGAATCCTAGGTAGGAGGAGAGGGGGCGACTGCCTGGTAGGTGCCAGTAAGCATCTGCCAGGTCTATTAAATGAGACTGTAAATGCCCCTCTTTTGGTAGAAGGTCCTTATGTGTTGCACTGTAAGCATCCGGAACTTGTTGTTCTCGATGAACTTAAGTGGAGACAAATCTAGAATGACTCTGGGTTTGTCCGAGTGTCTCTTGGGAACACAAAACAGCCTTCCCTAGAATTTTGATAGACTTCACTTTCCTCATTACCTTCTTGTTCAAGAGTTCTGAGGTATATTTTTCCAATAAGGGGGTGAAGTGTTGGAAGACTTTTGGAAAGGTGGATTATTGTTCCATTTCCAACCAAGTCTGCTTCCTACTGGGAACCTCTCATTGTTTAGAGGTTCCTGAAGACATGTTTCTGTGACTGCATCCTCCTCCACCCTTGGGGGATTTCCAAAGGATCCTCTTTTTCGGCCCTTACCTTTGTAGGGCCGAAAGGTGGTTGAATGCCTTTCAAAGCCTAGATTAAATACAGGTGACTGGCTACCAGCTGATGAGAGACCATCTGGAAGGTGGTTTACGGCTGAACTACCACTTGAGGCACCGTGGTCATGGTCACGGTCGGAAATTGTGCAGTTCTAATGATGTGATTTCCTCTTTGAGGACTTGCCCCATTTTTGGTGCCGGTTTCCATTCCCCGTGGGGGGTTTGGTAATGACTTCTTGGACCACACTACCTCTGGTAAAGGGTCTACGCCCCAGATACATGATGAAATCAGTTTTCTTGGTTCGTGTTTCACCATTGTTGCGGCAAACACGTTCTCTACCGGTCCTTTTTTGACCCGAGAAAAGTCTACAAATCCATCACAAGGGTGGGACGTTATTAAAGGCCTGCACACATTTCTAAGCAGTTCTGATGAGACAGGGAGGCGGCAAGACTATCTTTTGTCTCCTGTTCCCTACTCTAAGGATGTTTTGGCAACTTTGGAAGGTTCTCATTAAACTGCTGGCCTGCTATCTCTGGATCCAACTTCGAGACGGAAAAGGTTCGACGTACCTCTTTCCACTTCTCCTCGCAGGTGGGCATAGGTAGGGATAATGATTTGCATTTCTCTAGGATTGGGCAGTGTTTGCCCTCTTTGACTGCTCTCATGACAGTCTAGGGCTTTCCCCGAAAGGGGGAAGGCTAAGGAAGACAGGAGCAATGAAGGTTGGATGCTTATTGCTCAATGCTGAGACTTTGGAGTTGTATATCCAGCTCCTTTCTGGGTCTTGGTAAGGATGGCTTGTACCTTGTCATGTTCGAGGACAATGACTTCCTTTGGTATAGTCTCCTTGCAGGATGTTGGTTCATCTCGCAGTCTCGCATAGCAATCTGGGTACACTGAAAGCTAGGCCATAAGTGAAGTTCTTCAAGGGGATTGGACCCCGACTTCTAGAAGATATAAAGCTTCCCATTCAACATGGGCATGTGTTCCATCTACCTCCAGGGGTTGGTTTGGAGTAGTGAGGGAGGTCAGATATTTTAAGGGGCTTAGCGGTTCCCCTGGAAGCACCAGGCCGTTTCCTTCCCTGTACCTCTCTCTTCATCTCTTTGAGATCTTGCTTATTCTTCTCTCGTTCCTTCCGGAACAGTGTCAGCATCTGCTGGATCGACTCTAGGAGCGTTTCGCTCATGCCGACCTGTCTAGCCAGTTGTGGAGTTGGGGCTGAAGAGGTTGACGGCATAACTTTATATGCCGGCACAGTAAGCTGAGGGACCTCAGTCACCGTCGAAATGGATTCTTCTTCCTCCGTGGGTGGTTGAACCACTCCTTATTCAGGGACTTCTTGCAGTAGGTCCTGTCCGGTGTCAATGGATACCTCTGACACCCGATCTTGGTGGATGTCCAAGCCTTGCAGTGCCTGTTGATATCAGTGTCTACTGTCCGTTGGACAGAGGGAGGCTGGAACTGTGCCTGAGGCCCAAACGTATTCGATTGAGCCTTAGGGAACAGTAGGCACTACATTTTAGTTAGGTAAGGTCCCGGAGAGTTCTTCTGGAAGCCTCATACTCACCTTTGGTAGGATTCCCTTGCTGTATCCCTTGACTCCGTAGTGTCAGGGATATCTTTTACAAAGCAGTCACTCAGCAAGGTCAAGCGATTAGAGCGACCCTTCGGGTCCCAGAGCCTCAGGGATCCAAATACGATGCAGCCAGGGCATAAAACCTGTACATCGTATGCCCACTACAGTCCTTACTCTTGTGGTTGCAGAATAACAATTGAACACTTAGCCATTGGCTCCTCCTGTAAGGGAGAAAAGGGTGAATGAGTACTAGGTTGTTTACATCACTGATATAATATATGCTTAAAATACGAGTCCCAGTACCTCAGGGATCCGGATACGATGTAGCAGGGGGCATGAGACCGGCACATCTTGTAGCCACAAAAGTCCCTACTTTTGTGGTTGCAGAACAGGACTGCACACTTCACCTTAGCCTCCTCCTGTAAGGAAAGAGAAAGTGAAACGAGTATAGGGTAATTTATTTCGCTGATAAAATTACACGTGCATAAAATAGTATACTTAATAGTATTTATCGTAGCTTAAGATAGTAAGCTAGAAAAGAAGTAGGAAAGACACTATCTTTGTGTTTCCCCTACAGGCAATTGCTGTGACCTCCTACAATATTAATATTTTTAGTTTCCTTATTGGGGAAAATACAGAGTGGAATTACCCTCGTACATAGAACCGGAGTCAGTGGATACTAACACTAACTCCACCACTTGTAGAATAAAACTGACAGGTAATCATTGGTGTTCCGATGATCTAGGATTCATCAGAATGTTGAAGGAATACTTCACCTAAACATTTTATAAACAGTCTCAACAATGGACTGTGAAAGGATACACAGAGTATCATTATATACTGTAGTTTTCTAACTGCTGTATTGCTATACTGCAGGAATACTGGCTACTGTATTGTCTTATACTGTAGTTTTGTCGGTATGCTACTGGGTTAGGCTAGTACCTGGCGTACTAGCTGACAGAGAAAGAGAAAGAATGGAAAGATGAACTACCGTATTATTATAGTTTACAGTGAACCCTCGCTACTTCGCGGTTCGACCATCGCGCATTCACCACTTCGCGGATTTTTTTCATAACCCATGTATATACATATATCGCGGATTTTCCAGATATATCGAAAATACCGCGAAGTGACCGATGGTGCGAGATTGGAGAAAGTAAGGAAAATTGAATCGTGATTGATTTTCAATATAAATGAAACTTTGAGGAGCAACAAAGATATCATTTGTTTTAGAGAGAGAGAGAGAGAGAGAGAGAGAGAGAGGAGAGAGAGAGAGAGGGAGAGAGAGAGAGAGAGAGGAGAGAGGTTTAAATGTAATAAACAAAAAAAATTTGATAGTTTATAACACATTGGTGCTTATGTAATATCAACTGTATACTGTAGACGGTTTGAATAAGTTAAGAAATGGTATAAATGATACTTTGTTAGTGTATTTGTACACACTCAAGAGCGGCAGCTAGATGACAGCTGATCTAATCACAGCCAAAAGTAAAAAAAAAAAAGAAGTCAACAATACTCGATTTTTAAAACAAACCCGAAATTTAAAAACAAAAGTACACGCTTTCTTAATGTGCAATTAACTATTTAAAGAGTGGCAATTTTCTAGAATAAAATGATATTTCCCAAAAAATAGTGGTTAGCTGATGAAATCGGATGCCGTATTTTTAGCTATGATTGAAATGGATGTAGACTCGGCCTAATTATTTCGTTTCGTATTTAATTGACACTAAGAAAACTAATTTTAGCTTCTTCATCTAAATGTAAGTATTGTATAACACGAAGAGAGAGAGAGAGAGAGAGAGAATCAGCTGTTGTACTCAAATGGCGTGTTTTTGTTTCGTGAGAATTTCATCGCCACGACTTTAACAACAACATACTGTACTGAACTTTACAGTATTATACAGACTACTGTAATATGATAAAGTAAAATATTTGTAATCTATTTTATATGAAATGGGGCTATTTTTTTTTTTGTTTAAAATTTACATTTACGTATGTAAAATAACTCTCTCTCTCTCTCTCTCTCTCTCTCTCTCTCTCTCTCTCTCGTAGATTGTTTTCCTGCTTTGCTACGTATGTATGATTTTATATAGATACGGTAAATAATATTTGTAATAACATATTTTATTAAAGCTTTTACTGTAATATCATTATTTATCACTTTCATCATGCGCGTTAAATTCCTTAGTTTCTTTACTGAGCGTACTTTATGACGCCGTCGTTTCAGGCGGCGTCATAAAGAAAAACATTTCATTTGGAAGTCCTAAGAAAAATTAAGTAAAACATTAGTAATAACCAAATCAACATACTGTACTGAATAATCAATATAATCGATGCAGAAACTAACCTATACACAGATGTGTAAATGCGTTTGTTTCTTCATTATAATCAGAGATAAACGTAAACAAAACATTGGTTGCCATTTTTTATCGTGCTTTTTGGCGTGTTTAGGAAACGCATGATATAAAGTCGCCCTTAATATTTGTGCCTGTTTTAGTTTAGGGTACGTTAGTACATGCATTAAGTGTTCTGTACATTAAAGGGTAGTTTGTTAACAGTACTACGTACAAGGGAAGGTTTTAAAAGTCTGAATATACATGTTAAATAAATAGGTAAATATGCTGTCACTACTTCGCGGATTTTCACCTATCGCTGCCGGGTCTGGAACCTATCTACCGCGATAAACGAGGGTTCACTGTAGTACAATAATTAGGGGTGTAGGGACTACTGTCTCTACTGCCTTCTTTCCAGAATTAGGACTCAAATGGAAGAGGAGGAATACATTGATTCTAGCTTCCATCCAGCCACAATTTCTGTTGCCAGCTGTACTGCCAGTTACAGGGTTTTGTGGATGGCAGTCCAAGAGAGGACTGAAGAATACTCAAGTATAATGGGTTTCCCACCGGCAGCCACCAGGGCCGGCTCACCCTTTCCGGAGCTTAGCGTCCGTGAGGGAGATGGTCGTGCCTTTGTAGGACCCAGCAAGTAATCCAGTCAGTCCGGCAAGTGGAGTGATTGTAAAATACCAGCCACAGGAATCGTGCTAAAGGACAGAAGGGGAAGGGAAAGGGTCTTATATTTTACAGAGAAACGTGGCGGCAGGTATGTCTCCTACTTTTGGCTGTAAATCAAAGAAGCATAGTTTCCTATACCGTCACAATCTTGGGCGGCAGAGGAATAACGATTCCCTAGGCTGAGACATTGTCGGATATAAGACATGTCTTCTAGTCCACAAGGAAGAAAGGTGCCGGCAATTATACTACCCACTTTCGGTTGTGGACTAGGGAAGCCGAACTTCCTATGCCGACAACAATTTAACCAGCAGAGGAATGACTATTCCCCTATCGGTAGCGTTGTCGGTAACAAGACAGAATACCCCGAGTTACTGTTGTATTTTAAAGCCGGGATACTCGCCGGCAAAGAAGATCGAAAGGAAACACTATCCAAGTCAAGCCGGAGGACACTATTCAATGGCGAAAGGTAGGGTTGTCGCCTGGACTGGCAGCACTCGGGGAAGGAAGGGTTTACCCTCATTTCTCTAAAAGAGAATTGTATCGAATTATACTAGTAATTCTAGGAGATATCTATCACCGACCGAATTAATAAAAACGATACAAGAGGTTAAACAGGGGATAACGTTACTAAAGTATACTAAGACGCGTTGGGCTAGCCTGACCAGAGTCAGGACCTCGGCTACGCTAGTACCACCGCGGCCCTATCGTATATGATAGAAATGTTATTCAGAAGAGGAAATATTACATGTGTAAAGCTTATCTTCACTAGTATAATTTTGTCTAACTAGCTAGAGCTTCTTTATAGCTAATTACCGGGAACGTCGTTCTACTAACTAAGTAAAGCATTTATGGCGTAAGACTGCGGGTCTTAAAATGGCCATCTCCGGGGATGGCCGTGCTCCGCTTAACACACCTAAATTATGTTACCTATGAGAAGGGAGCCAAATATACACAAGAAAGATTAAATACTCAACTTTCCAGAGGTCCAGAGGATAAAGACGCTGGAGATTGCATGATAATATTCCTTGAAAACAGTAACAATACCGTGCTTAAATGGCTACTATTAAAGGAATAGTTACGCCGTAGTAGTACTGGGAGGGGATCCAACGGGTAACCTTGATAACGGCTCCTCTTCAATTTCGCCACTCTTCCCCCTCAAAGCGTAAAATCTATGCGGGGTGAAGATATTAAGGATACTCGCGCCAGGAGTTAGAATTCTGGAACCCTGTGGTTAATTCTCTAGGAGTATCACTGTAGCCAAATATCCCTTAGAAAGCTGCCTAAAGGAACCTTCCATCAGGACGACATGGCTGAGCCCAAAAAATGACATGTATATACCATTACCAGTTCCAAATTTCAATCATACTTGGTAATCCATAATGGATTTCACTTGAATAATCTAATTTCAACGTTCTAACTATGCGATTTGAGGGCAATTTAAAATATTTTTAGTTACTAATTTAATTGAAGATAGAGCTCTATTTCATGTGCCTTCTCATTTGCAAGAATTTTCAAGGAATGACAGCTCCATATTACTAGCTAAACTGCAACCTTAGTTAGAAAAGCAGGCTGCTACAGTATAAGCCTGTGGCTCCACCAAGAAAAATGGCCCAGTGAGGAAAAGAAATAAGGAACGTAAAATAGTGTGCCTGAACCTTCAAGTAAGAGAACTTTGACCCAAGACAGTGAAAATCATGGTACAGAGGCTGTGGCATTACCCTAGACTAGAAGCAATGGTTTGATTTTGAAGTGTACTTCTCCTGGAAGATCTGCTTACCATAGCTTTAGTCTCTCTACTGCCTTTACTAAGAGGAAAGTAGCCCCTAAACGATTATAGCGCAGTAGTTACTCCTTGAATGTACGAGAATTTTTTGGTTAACCTAGTGTTGTCAGGTGTAAAGAATAGGCCAGATTATTCAGTGAATGTGTAAGGTTAGGAAAAATTAGCCGTAACCAGAGCAGAATTCAATATGATACTATCTGGAGAGTCAAAGGACCCAATAACTATCTAGTGGTAGTATCTTAAAAGTGGCTGGTGCCTTGGCTAACCTTTATGCTTGTATTTTCAACTTTCATAACCGCCCACTTTTATAATCTTCAAGTACTTTCCTATCCTTAATACAGTATTTCTCTTTTAACTAAAATTTAAGTTTCCTTTATTTTAAGAAGTTATATCCCCACTAAAACCCTGCTAAATCTCAAGTAAACCGTTGGTCAACACAAATTCTTAGTATGCAGCCAAAGTACAGTACAGTGAACCCTCGCTACTTCGCGGTTCGACCATCGCGGATTTTTTTCATAACGCATGTATATACAAAAATCGCGGATTTTCCGGAAATTTCGAAAATACCGCGATGTGACCGATGGTGCGAGATTGGAGAAAGTAAGGAAAATTGAATCATGATTGATTTTCAATATAAATGAAACTTTGAGGAGCAACAAAGATATTTGTTAGAGAGATAGAGAGAGGTAAGGAATGGGAGGTAGTGAAAAGTAGCCCACAGAGAGAGAGAGAGAGAGAGAGAGAGAGAGAGAGAGTGAGTGTGAGTGTGTGTGTTGTTTTAAATGTAACAAACAAAAAAAATTTATAGGTTATAACACATTGGTGCTTATGTATTATCAACTGTATACTGTAGACGGTTTGAATAAGTTAAGAAATGGTATAAACGATACTTTGTTAGTGTATTCGTACACTCTCGAGAGCGGCAGCTAGACGTCAGCTGATTTAATCACAGCCAAAAGTAAAACAAAAAGATGTCAACAATACTCGATTTTTAAAACACACCCGAAATTTAAAAACAAAAATACACGCTTTCTTAATGTGCAATTAACTATTTAAAGAGCAGCAATTTTCTAGAATAAAATGTTTCCCAAAAAATAGTGGTTTGCTGATGAAATCGGATGCCGTATTTTTAGCAACGATTGAAATGGATGTAACTCGGCATAATTTTTTCGTTTCGTATTTAATTTACACTAAGAAAACTAATTTTAGTTTCTTCATCTATATTTAAGTATTGTATAACACGAAGAGAGAGAGAGAGAGAGAGAGAGAGAGAGAGAGAGAGAGAGAGAGAGAGAGAGAGAGAGAGAGAGAGAGAATGAATCAGCTGTTGTAATGGAATGCCGTGTTTTTGTTTCGTGAGAATTTCATCGCCGCGACTATAACAGCAACATACTGTACTGAACTTTACAGTATTATACAGACTACTGTAATATGATAAAGTAAAATATTTGTAATAACCTATTTTATATGCAATGGGGCTATTTTTTTTTTTAAATTTACATTTACGTACGTAATACAACTGTCTCTCTCTCTCTCTCTCTCTCTCTCTCTCTCTCTCTCTCTCTCTCTCTCTCTCTCTCTCTCTCTCTCTCTCTCTCTCTCTCGTAAATTGTTTTCCTGCTTTTTTACGTATGTATGATTTTATATAGATACAGTAAATAATATTTGTAATAACATATTTTCTAAAAGCTTTTACTGCAATATCATTATTTATCACTTTCATCATGCGTGTTAAATGCCTTCGTTTGTTTACTGAGCGTACTTTATGACGCCTTCGTTTCAGGCGGCGTCATAAAGAAAAACATTTCATTTGGAAGTCCTAAAAAAAATTAAGTAAAACATTGGTAGGTAATAACAAAATCAACATACTGTACTGAATAATCAATATAATCAATGCAAAAAACTAACCTATACACAGATGTGTAAATGCGTTTGTTTCTTCATTATGATCAGAGATAAACGTAAACAAAACATTGGTTGCCATTTTTTATCGTGCTTTTTGGTGTGTTTAGGAAACGCATGATATAAAATCGCCTTTAATATTTGTGCCTGTTTTAGTTTAGGGTACTGTAGTACAGGCATTAAGTGTTCTGTACATTAAAGGGTAGTTTGTTAACAGTACTACGTACAAGGGAAGGTTTTAAAAGTCTGAATATACATGTTAAATAAATAGGTAAATATGGTGTCACTACTTCGCGGATTTTCACCTATCGCGGTCGGGTCTGGAACCTATCTACCGCGATAAACGAGGGTTCATTGTACACAAGTTTGTTCATCATACCTGTTCCAGAGGAATGTTATAACTTTTATATGAAAAAAAAATACAGCAATAAAATAGTTCTGTTGTAATGATATACTTGATATTTATGGGAAATTGAACTCTTTACTGCATTATTACAACTCATGTTTCAAAATACAGCAAATGGATTACAAGAGCTTAGTCAATCTCCCACCCTAGAAACGGGACCTAAATACGTTTATGCTCCTTCACCCAACTATCTAAATAATGAGCTTCAGATTACTAATGTTATTGACAGAACTACTTAAATGCTGGAGAGGTAAAAGGTGTCATTGGGAAGTATGGCGTACCAGGTGAAATGAGAGTGCTGAGAGACTGGTAGATGTGCGTGTTGAGCAAGAGATGATGGTAAGTTCTAGCTTTTTCAAAAAGAAAGAGAAAAACAAGTATACATTGGGTAGGAGTTGCAAATGGAAGTGGTAGAAAAGGCATTAATGGATTATGTGTTGATAACTAAAAGAATGTTTGGAAGATTGAAAGACGTGCACGTGTTTAGGGGTATGGCTGACGGTATGTCTGATCATCTTTTGGTGGAAAGAAAATTAGTTGTAGCAAAAGAGTGGGGGAATAGAGTAGGTGGATGTAAAAGGGAGCTAGTGAGGGTTGAAGAGCTAATAAAACCGGGGGTAAAAAGTAAATATCAAGAAAGGTTGAAAATGGCATATGACGAAGTGAAAGTAAGAGAAACTGGTAATTTAGGAGGAGGAGTGGTAGTTAGTAAAAGAAAATTTTTATTGGAATTGCAAGTGATGTGTGTGGCAAGAAGTTAGTTGGAGGCAGCATGGGGAAGGGTAGTGAATGGTGGAATGAAGGAGTGAGGGTAAAAGTGTGAGAAAAAAAAAAAAGAGGGATTTTGAAGAATGGCTGCGAGTAGTGTAGAGAAATATGAAAGATAGAGAAAAATGTGGAAGTAAAGTGCAAGATAAGCGAGGCAAAGAGGGCAGCTGACCAGAGATGGGGTCAGGGATTGGGTCATTCATATGAAGAGAATAAGTAGTAGTTTTGGAAAGAAGGGCAGAGAGTAAGGAAAGCTGGTTCAAGAATTGAAGAGACAGTGAAAGATGGAAATGGAAGGTTGTTAAAAGGAGAGAAGGCAAGGAAAAGGTGGGCGGAATATTTTGAAAGTTTACTGAAAGTTGAGGATAATAGGGAAGCAGATACAATTGCTGTTGCAGGTGTTGAGGTGCCGGTGATGGGAGATGAGAATGAGAGAGATATTACAAGAGAGGAAGTGAGGAGAGCACTAGATAAAACGAGAGAAGGAAAAAGCATCTGGTATGGATGGTGAGAGAGATGAGATATTGAAGGAAGGGGGTGTGACTGTACTTGAATGGTTGGTGAGATTGTTCAATACATGTTTTGTGTTGTCAATGGTACCAGTAGATTGGTTTGTACGTGTATTGCACCACTATATAAGGATAAGGGAGATGTGCATGACTGTTGTAATTCAAGGGGTTATTAGTTTGTTGAGTGTAGTTGGAATAGTGTATGGTAGAGTACCGATTAATAGGATTAAGGATAAAACAGAGAATGCAACCTAAGAAGTACAGGGTAGTTTTAGAAGAGGTAGGGGTTTTATGAATCAGAGTTTTACTGTACAGTTAGGCAGATATGCGAGAAATATTTAGCAAAAGGTTAGGGGGTGTATGTTGCGTTTATGGATCTGGAGAAAGCGTATGATAGAGTTCATAGGGAGGCAATGTGGAATGTGACGCGGTTATATGGAGTTGGTGGAAGGTTGTTGCAAGCAGTGAAAAGTTTCTACAAAGGTAGTAAAGCATGTATTAGGATAGGAAACGAAGTGAGCGATTTGTTTCCCGTGAGAGTGGGGCTGAGACAGGGATGTGTGATGTCGCCATGGTTGTTTAACTTGTATGTTGATGGAGAGGTGAAAGAAGTGAATCCTGAAGTGCCTAGACAAGAATTGAAAATGGTAGACGAGAATGACCATGTATGGGAGGTAAATCAGTTGTTGTTTGCGGGTGATACTGTACTTGTTGCAGACGTGGAAGAGAAGCTTGGCCGATTAGTGACAGAATTTGGAAGTGTGTGCAAGAGAAGGAAGTTGAGAGTTAATGTGGGTAAGAGTAAGGTTATGAGATGTATGAGAAGGGAAGGTGGTGCGAGGTTGAGTGTCATGTTTTATAAAGAATTACTTGGGGAGCTGGATCAGTTTAAGTACTTGGGGTTTGTTGCAGCAAATGGTGGAGTAGAAGCAGATGTACATCAGAGAGTGATTGATTGATTGATTGAAAGTTTTCTGGCATCCTGACATCTAAGGTCATTGACGCCGATACCATTTACTGTATATGAAAATTAAAAGCAAATTCAATTAAAACCATAAAAATTAAGAAGTCATTACAATGGTTAAATAGTTTTCAGAAGACCTGCTTCTGAAATAAATCTAAAAATTCCGCTCGCATAGTAAGACACATCATGTCCAAGAATCTTGGCAAGGATAAACCTGCCATCCTCACCTCGAGCCTCAAACAGATATCTATTTCTTAAGTTAGTAAAATTAGGGCATTCGGTCAACAAATGCCTCACTGTTAAAGGTACTAAGCAGTCCTCGCAATACGGTTGGTGTTGGCCCTTCAGCAGAAACTCGTGTGTCAACCGTGTGTGACCAATACGGAGACGACAAAGAGTCGTCTCCCATTTTCGGGGAATCATGTTATACCTCCAAGGTGATATGATATTTGTTACTTCCCTCATTTTATTGCCATCTTGACTATCCCAGTGCTGTTGCCATTTATCACATACCAATTTCTTGATGTAAGGTAGGAAATCGTTACATGGAATGGGATACCTCCTTGGTAGCAATTCGGATGCCGCATTCTTCGCCAGTAAATCTGCCTTCTCATTCCCAGACACACCTACATGTGCTGGAACCCAACAAAATCGAACAGTTATACCTTTCCGTCCAATAATAAAAAGCCATTCTAAAATCTTTAAAACTAGAGGGTTACTAGAATTAAAAACTTCTAAAGCCTGAAGAACACTCCTTGCATCACTAAAAATTGTAAAATTACCCTCCTTTTCCAAAGCTATTTTCTCAATAGCGGTTAATATGCCATACAGTTCGGCAGTAAATATGGAAGCTGTTAGAGGAAGTGCACCTCTACAGTTAAAATCATTACTATGTACTCCAAATCCAACGCCAGCATCAGATTTGGAGCCATCAGTATATATAAAAGTCGATCCTCTATGTTCTTCAACATGTTCCATAAAAAGAGACCTGGATTCTAAGTCAGTCAAATTCTTCTTAACTCCAATAAAGTATCTACAAAAAGATATGTCAGGTAATTTCCATGGAGGCGTTGATGATACCTTGAATGGAAGCACCTTATTTCTAATTATATCCAGATTGTTTAATAATTGGTTAACCCGAAACCCAAAAGGTTGAGGAGATTTTGGGTGCAACTCAAAGTAGGTTGAGTGCCTTACAAGGCTTGCAGTTTGAAAGGCTGAAGAATTGGGGAGTCTTTGCAATCTAAACCAATACCGAATAATAGAGGACATTCGGTAAAGGTCCAGAGGCAACTCCCCAGCATCAACAAGGAGACTTGTGATAGGGGAGGTTCTAAAGGCTCCTGTGGACAATCTAATGCTAGCATGATGTATTGAATCTAGTATTTTTAACCGGCTTGGGGTTGCTGAGGAGTATATTTCGCATCCATAACTAATTTTGGAAAATATCAAGGCCTTGTATAATTTTAAAATTGTATTGCGGTCTGCCCCCCATGATGTATGGGACAGGACTTTTAAAAGATTCATAGCTTCAACACATTTAGCTTTTAATGTTTTTAAGTGAGAAACCCATGTAAGCCTACAATCAAATATCAACCCTAAAAATTTGGCTTCACTTGCACATGGGATCCGTTGACCTTTGATGTATATATCCGGGTCTGGATGTACTCCCCGTATACGACAGAAATGGACAATTGTAGTTTTACTTGTTGAGAACTTAAATCCATTCATATCGGCCCAATGGATAATTTTATCAATAGAGAGTTGGATTTTTCTCTCAACCATTGCCATTCTGGCTCCAGCAAATGATATGGAGAGATCATCCACAAATAATGTTGCAAGAACATCCCGGGGAATGACTGAGGATATCCCATTAATTGCTAGTGCAAAAAGGGTTACACTCAGCACACTCCCCTGAGGAACTCCTTCTTCCTGGCATTTACTCTGTGATAGAGCTTCCCCAACTCTCACTTGGAAAACTCTATGTGAAAGAAATGACTGGATGAATAGTGGTAGCTCACCTCTCAATCCGCACTCATGGATTCTTTTAAGTATACCGTATCTCCATGTGGTATCATATGCCTTTTCAAGATCAAAAAAAACCGTCACATGGTGCTGTTTGGAAGCAAAGGCTTCACAAATGGAGGACTCAAGTTGTATCAGCACATCAGTCGTTGAGTGCATTTTCCTGAATCCACATTGAATGAGTGATAAAATATTCTTCTTTTCAAGGTACCAAATCAGTCTTGCATTGACCATCTTCTCCATGATTTTACATAAACAAGATGTCAATGCAATAGGTCGGTAGTTTGCTGCTAAAAACTTGTCCTTACCGGGTTTTAAAAAGGCTAAAATAATTGCTAGTTCCCAAACACTTGGATAACTAGTATCATGCCATATTCTATTAAAAATGCTTAAAATAAATAACTTTGTATTAAAAGGTACATGTTTAATCATTGCATATGGAATTCCATCGGGTCCAGGGGCTGTATCGTTACAAGTAGCAAGAGCAGAATCAAATTCTCTTTCAGTAAAAGGAGAATTGTATGACTCTTGCTTTCTTGTTGCGAAGTTTAAAACTTTCTTTTCTTCATTGCTCCTATACTGGTGACCAGGAGCTGCTTGACACTTGCGCGATACATTTGAGAAATGGTCAGCCAGGGCATTGCTAACTTCGGTTGCTCCAGTCATATACTGGCCATTTATCTTTAACACTGGTGGTGGGTTTGGGGTGAATTTTCCTGCTATCTTTTTGACTTTCCTCCACACAGATGATGTTGGTGTTCTACTGTTGATGGAGGAAACAAAGGACATCCAAGACTGGCGCCTAGCTTCTTTCATGGCACGGCGGAACTGTGCTCTACATTTCTTGTATATGACTAAATTCTCCTCATTACGGTGCATGCGCAATCGAGTTAAAGACTTTCTTGTGGCTCTGTGCAGGGCAGTTAGTTCTGACGACCACCAGGGGACTGGTCGTCGTCTGAATATCCCAGTTGTTTTGGGAATGGAATTCACTCCTGCTGTGTGAAGAGTTCCATTAAGTAAGTCTATGGCATCATCAACTCTTTCAAACTGTTCTGCATTTCCTTCAATTTCACTTAACTCCCGAAATCTATTCCAGTCCGCCTTATCAAGATTCCATCGAGGTGATCTTTGTAAAGGTGGACCATTGTTGGTGTTTATAATGATTGGTGCATGATCACTAGTATGCCAATCATCTAATGTTCTCCAATTAAAATCGAGAAGACAGTTAGAGCTTGCAACCGATAAGTCAATGCAGGACAAGGTACCTGTCTGTACATGAAAATGTGTGGGCTCTCCTGTATTGAGGAGTCCGACATCTTCATTCTCCAAAATTGACGATATAATATTACCCCTTGCATTTGCTAAAACATCACCCCATAAAGGATGTCTACTATTAAGGTCTCCTAGTAAGATAAAGGGTTGTGGGAGTTGTTTAATCACCTCTACTATATTATCATATGAGATGTTATCATTTGGAGGCAAGTAAAGAGAACAGATTGTGTATTTTCTCCCTATATCAATCTGTACAGCCACTGCCTGCAGAGGGGTACAGATAGACAAAGATATTTGGGGAACATCTCGACGAACGTATATAAGACTTCCCCCATGGCTCCCTGCTCGTTGATCATATGGTGTCCTATAGCTAACATACTCTCGAGGACAAGGAGTATTAGCATCGAGCTTGCTTTCTTGTAGACATACTGTTATAGGGGAGTGCTCACGTATGAGGAGCTTAAGTTGTTCATATTTCGCCCTTAAACCCTGGCAATTCCATTGCAGAATGGTGGAAAAAACTATGTTTTATTTTTTGGAAGACACCTTAGATGAAGTCTTCCCATTGGCAATATTTGATCTAACAATGTTTCCCGGAGGTAACTCTAGAGAGGATCTTGATATAGTGGGTTTTGTGTTTCTCTTTTTCTTTGTGTCCTTTGGATCTAATTGTTGAGGAGGATGGTGGACCTCAACTTGAATTTCTGATTGGTTCAATTTACCTTCTAGTTGTTCAGAAACATCAGCAGACAAGATATCATATTTATTGGAAGTCGTGACTTTAATGTTTCTTATGGTAGGAGGAGAGAGGGAGGGAGGTCTCTCTCTTTTTCGATTAAAAGGTTGTGATCTGTCAGGTTTTTGCGACTTCCCCACTACGGGTTCACCAGGTAAATTGGTTTCGAGTGCAACCTCCATCAGATCAGGCAAGGAAACGGCCTGTGAGAGGTTTGTACTATTGTTTAAAATCGGAGTAGTTGGCTTTTGAATAATTTTCAGATCTTTAAGTGTCCGTTTTGATTTTTCCACAATTTCTGGATATAGATTTTCGATGGGACTTTCAACCTCTTTAACTACTTTCATTTGTTTCTTTATCTTAGAAGTAGAGATATAATTTTCGTCTGTGTGGTTTGACAAGTTTTTCTTCAGAACCATTGAAAAAGGTTCCCCTGGTCTTATTTGCTTTTCAAGAGCTCTTTTACGAGCCTCTTTAAAAGTAACCCTTTCCATGGTCCTAATGGCCTGGATTTCTTTTTCAAAAATAAACTTTACACAGCTTTTAGATGTAGCTGGGTGTGCTTCCCCACAATGTATGCAATTAGGGTTTTCTATGCATACTCCATGACTACTTTTTCCACAGTTGGCACAAACAGCTGGCTTATTGTTTAGTTTTTCTTTACATTTCTGGCTTAAATGGCCATACATTTGGCAATGATAACATCGCAATGGTGACGGGATATATGGTTTTACCTTCAAAGATAGCCATCCAGCTTTTATAACATTTGGTAATCGGCATTGATCAAATGTTATAATCAGAGTAGCAAGAGGGATACGTTGTTCTCCAACTCTCTTTCTCATTCTGACTACTTTAACTACTCCTTGACTTCTCAGTTCATCCTCTATTTCTTTCTCCTCTATATCCAACAATTCTGGAGCATATATCACACCTCTACTCTGGTTGAAAGTAGGGTGTGAAACGCATTTTACGCTATGACCATTCAATGTTGTAAGTGTTTTTAACCTTTCACCTTGTAATGGGGAGAGTGTCTCTATTAAGAGACTTCCATTTCCCTGGGGTAAAATTTTTGGCTGCCCTCCACATAAGGTAACTATTTCTCTATTAGCTTTAAAAACATTTATACGCTCATTTCTTCCGTTTTCAAATTCCAAGATAAAAAATTTTTCATAATTCACTACTTCATAGTGACCAGGTAATACTTCTACTTTTCTATACCTTTCTGTACTGTCATCATTTTTCACTCTCTCTCTCTTCTTCTCTAGCATTTTATTATTCACATGACGTGAATAAGGTTCTAACGTTACAATGTTAGAACCCGAGTTGGAGCTGTCTGTGCCGAGGTCCATGTTTGTATTTTCCAGGTCGTCAACAGAGGTGTTGGGTTTTTTTGAAAAAGCAAGCCGGGTTATCCACCTCTTATCGGAGGATGTCAGTCCTCCTATCCCATGTGGCCCAACACGAGAAGAGGCTTCAGCGGGGACCAGTCCTCTATTAGAGAGGGGCTGCCTCTCTTAAGGTGGGCGTACACTGGTCAGTGGGGGTAGTTAGCCCCTCCCACCGTCGACTCCAATGCCTGGCGTCAACCATTACCCGCAAATATGGGTGACTTAAGACCGGATCACTGGAGCCCGACTCTTAACAGACTTGGTCTGCACCCAATGGGGTCTGCCAGAGGGTGATGGCGTCTAAATTGGCACAGGTTGAGATGGAATGCACTCCATCCCACACTCTGCCAAATACAAAGCGGCATCCAAAGTAAAATCGAACATGCCAAAGTCGTCAACAATATCGAGCCCAAAAGGAAGAGATGGGAGGAAAAAAGAAATAATCAAAAGCAAAAGAGAAAGTGCTGACTGATTTAGTTGAATCGACAGCTGGGCACCGAGGTCCAATGGGAAATAGTTCCCACTGTTCATTAGAGCCCAGCTGCTAATCCCTAAGCCCCCCATCCTCGTCAAGGCTTCAGCATCTGGGGGGTCAGAGAGTGAATGAAGGATGCAAAGTGTTGAGGGAAGTTAAGGGAGTAGTAAAAAATAGAGGGTTGGGCATGAATGAAAAGAGTTCTGTATGAGAAAGTGATTGTACCAACTATGATGTATGGATCGGAGTTGTAGGGAATAAAAGTGATGGAGAGACAGAAATTCAAAGTTCGATTGATTGATTGATTTAAAGTTTTCAGGCATCCTGACATCCAAGGTCATTGATGCCGATATTAATTAGTCTATATATAATAGAAAATAAACAATTATTCAATTAAAACCATATAAGTTGAATGTCTTTATTAAAGTCAAATAAGTTTTCAGAAGACCTGCTTCTGAAATCTAAAAATGCCACTTGCATAGTAGGACACATCATGTCCCAGAATCTTTGCAAGGATGAACTCGTCACCCTTACCTCAAGCCTCAAACCAATATCTATTCCTTAAATTATTATAATTGGGGCATTCAGTCAACAAATGCCTCACTGTTAGAGGTACCAAACAAGTGTCGCAATACGGTTGGTGTTGGCCCTTCAGCAGAAACTTGTGTGTCAACCAAGTGTGACCAATACGAAGATGACAAAGAGACTTTTCCCATTTTCGGGGCATCATGTCATACCTCCAAGGAAATATGACATTTGTTAATTCTCTCTTTTTATTGCCATCTAGACTATCCCAGTGCTGTTGCCATTTATTGGAAAGCAATTTCTTGATGTTAGGTAGGAAGTCATAACAGGAAATAGGATACCTTCTTAGCAGCAACTCAGATGCTGCATTCTTCGCCAATGAATCTGCCTTCTCATTCCCACACACACCTACATGTGCTGAAACCCAACAAAATCGAACCATTATACCTCTCCTTCCAATAATAAAAAGCCATTCTCCATCCATATACCAAAGGCACTTCCCCCAACTTTGGGGGGTAGCCGACAACAACAAGAAACAAAACAAAAAAGGGGACCTCTACTCTCTACGTTCCTCCAGCCTAACCAGGGACTCAGCCAAGTTCAGCTGGTACTGCTAGGGTGCCACAGCCCAACGAGGGGGCTGGGAACCCCCTCTCCTGTATAAAAAATCCTGTGAGACAGCAACAAAAGCCATTCTAAAATCTTTTAAACTAGAGGGTTACTAGAATAAAAAACTTCTAAAGCTTGAAGGACTCCTCGCATCACTAAAAATGGTAAAATTACCCTCCTTCTCCAACGCTATTTTCTCAACAGCAGTTAGTATGTCATACAGTTCGACAGTAAATATGGAAGCTGTTAGAGGAAGTGCACCTCTACAATTAAAACCATTACTATGTACTACAAATCCAACATCAGATTTGGAGCCACCAGTATATATAAAATCCAACATCAGATTTGGAGCCACCAGTATATATAAAAGTCTATCCCCTTCGTTCTTCAACATGTTCCATAAAAAAGAGACCTGGATTCTAATTTAGTCATTCTTAACTCCAATAAAATATTCACAAAAAGATATCTCTGGTAATTTCCATGGAGGCGTTGATGATACCTTGAATGGAAGCACCTTAATTCTAATTATATCAAGACTGTTTAAAAACTGTTTCACCCAAAACCCATAAGGTTGAGGAGATTTTGGGTGCAACTCAAAGTACGTCGAGTGACGTACAAGGCTTGCAGTCTGAAAGGCTAAAGAATTAGGGAGTCTTTGCGATCTAAACCAATATCGAATAATAGCAGAAATTCGGTAAAGGTCCAGAGGTAACTCTCCAGCATCAACAAGGAGACTTGGGATAGGTGAGGTTCTAAACGTTCCTGTGGACAATCTAATACCAGCATGATGTATTGAATCTAGTATCTTCAACCAGCTTGGGGTGGCTGAAGAGTATATTTCACATCCATAACTCATTTTGGAAAAAATCAAGGCCTTGTATAATTTCAAAATAGTATTGCAGTCTGCCCCCCCATGATGTATGGGACAATACTTTTAAAATATTCAGAGCTTCAAGACATTTAACTTTTAATGCTTTTAAGTGAGAAAGCCAAGCAAGCCTACAATCAAATATCAAACCTAAATATTTAGCTTCAATTAAACATGGTATACGTTGACCTTTAATGTATATATCCGGGTCTGGATGTACTCCCCAGATACGACAAAAATGGACAATAGTAGTTTTACTTGTCAAGAACTTAAATCCATTCATATTGGCCCACTGGATAATTTTGTCAACAGAGTTGTATTTTTCTCTCGACCATTGCCATTCTAGCTCCAGCAAATGATATGGAGAGATCTTCCAAAAATAATGTTGAGAGAACATCCCGGGGAATGACTGAGGATATCCCATTAATTGCTAGTGCAAATAGGGTTACAATCAGCACACTCGCCTGAGGAACTACTCCTTCCTGACACTTACTCTCTCACTTGAAAAACTATGTGAAAGAAATGACTGAATAAATAGTAGTAGTTCTCCTTTTAATCCCAATTCATGAATTGTTTTCAGTATACCATATCTGCATGTGGTATATGCCTTTTCAAGGTCCAAAAAGACTGTCACACGGTGCTGTTTGG
Organism: Palaemon carinicauda; assembly: GCF_036898095.1. Taxonomy (NCBI): domain Eukaryota; kingdom Metazoa; phylum Arthropoda; class Malacostraca; order Decapoda; family Palaemonidae; genus Palaemon; species Palaemon carinicauda. The sequence goes on from NC_090755.1 coordinate 73,172,092, forward strand.
AAGCAAAAGCTTCACAAATAGAGGACTCGAGTCGTATCAACACATCAGTTGTAGAGTGCATTTTTCTGAATCCACATTGAATCGGTGATAAAATACTCTTCTTTTCAAGTTACCATATCAACCTTGCATTGACCATCTTCTCTATGATTTTACATAAAGTGTCAATGCAATAGGTCTGTAGTTTGCTGCTAAAAATTTGTCTTTACCGGGATTTTTTAAAAAGGCTAAAACAATAGCTAGTTCCCAAACACTTGGGTAACTATGATCACGCCATATTCTATTAATAATGCTTAAAATAAATAACTTTGTATTAAAATGTTCATGTTTAACCATTGCATATTGAATTCCATCGGGTCCAGGGGCTGTATCATTACATGTAGTAAGTGCGGAATAAAGTTCTCTTTCAGTAAAAGGAGAATTATAAGATTCTTCCTTTCCTGTTGCAAAATTTAAAATTTTCTTTTCTTCAATGCTCCTGTACTTGTGACCAGGAGCTGCTACACTCTTGCGTGATACATTTGAAAAATGGTCAGCCAGGGCATTGCTAACTTCATTTGCTTCAGTCACATATTGACCATTCACTTTCAACACTGGTGTTTTGGGTATATTAGCCCGCAATCTTTTTTATTTTCTTCCATACAGAAGATGTTGGTGTTCTACAATTAATGGAGGAAACAAAAGCCACTCAAGATTGGCGTCTAACTTCTTTCATGGCACGACGGAACTGTGCTCTACACTTTTTGTATGTTATCAAATTTTCATCCATACAGCGTCTACGCAATCTAGTTGAGACTTTCTGGTGTCTCTGTGCAAGGCTGTTAATTATGGAGACCACCACGGGACTTGTCGTATTTTGAATAGCCCTGTGGTTTTGGGAATCGAATTGATTCCTGCTGTATGAAGAGTTCCATTCAATAGGTCTATACCATTATCAATACTCTCAAACTGCTCTGCACTACCCTCGATTTCACTTAGCTCACAAAATTTAACCCAGACTGCCTTGTCAAGATTCCATCGTGGCGATCTTTGTAAAGGCGGACCCTTGTTGGTGTTTATAAGGATTGGTGCATGATCACTAGTATGCCAATCTCCTAATATCCTCCAATCGAAATCAAGAAGGCAGTTAGAGCTTGCAATTGAAAGGTCAATGCATGATTAGGTACCTGTCTGAACATGGAAGTGTTTGGGCTCTCCTGTATTAAGGAGTCCCACATCCTCATTCTCCACAATTGATGAGATAATATTGCCCCTTGTGTTTGCCAAAACATCACCCCATAAAGGATGTCTACCATTCATATCTACCAGTAAGAGAAAACGTTGAGGGAGTTGTTGAAAAACCTCTACTAAATCATCATATAAAATGCTTTCATTTAGAGGTAAGTACAAAGAGCATACAGTATTGTATATTTTCTCCCAATATCAATTTGTACAACCACTGCCTGCAGGGGTGTACGAATAGACAAAGGTATTTGGGGAACATCTCGACGAACGTACATGAGACTTCCGCCATGGCTCCCTGCTTGTTGATTATATTGTGTTCTATAGGTAACATACTCTCGAGGACTAGGAGTGTTACCATCAATCTTACTTTCCTGTAGGCATACAATTATGGGGGAAATGTTCATGAATTAGGAGCTAAAGTTCTTCATATTTGGTCATTAAACCCTGACAATTCCACTGCAAAATGGAGGAGAAAACTATGGATTACTTCTGAAAGACATCTTGGATGAGGTCTTCCCATTAGCAGTTTTTAATCTAGGTTTCTTCAGAGATGGTCTCAATATGTTGGGTTTTACATTTCTGTTTTTCTTTGTCTCTCTCTGATCTATTTGTTGAAGCAGCTGGCTGGTGGACCTCAACTTGAATTTTTGATTTATTCAGTTTATCTTGTGGTTCATTAGAAACAGCAGAAAAAACATCAAATTTATTTCATGTCATAACTTGGTTTCTAATGGAGGGTGGTGAGAGGTGGTAGGTTTTTAGGTTTTTGCACCTTTCTCACTACAGGTGCATCAGGTAAGTTGGTTTTAAGTGGAACCTCCATCAAATCAGGCAAGGATTTTGGCCCGTGAGAGGTTTGTACTAGTTTTTGTAATGGGGGACTAGGGTTATACAGAAATGGGCAATGCCTTAGGGTTAATACACCGTAGTAAAGCCTCAGGAGGTAATATGCTTACCTCATTTGACATTTTATCATATGGTATACTTCTTTTTCTAGAGCTATTGGCAGTACTGGGTGGGTTTGATTTTAATGCCTTGGAATACCTATTTGATTTTTCTGGGCTCGAACTCTGTCGCTCTGTGAAATACTCCTTAAAGCACCATTTCTAAGGCATAAATTTTGCTAAATATAACAGAGAAAAAAGGAATGCATGGAATGCCAGGAATTAACCCAGCTCGCTCACTCAATGAGTGTCAGTATAGAAACTGGGGCGCGATAGAACCACAAACATAGGTCCCGCACCAGTTAGACCTCTCCTTCATCAACATCCCTTACTAAGACTATCCTCCCTTCACCCCTACACCTCCCCACCCCACTACTCTCATTCCTCTTTAGCACCAACGGAAGTTCAGACGTGTTTTTCTTTGCTCTGTGTTGTTTTGTGTTTTTTTAAGATGTCCGACGTTTTGGAGATCCCTGCTCCTAAGTTGAATGCAGTAGGGTCCCAAATTATGCAAGAATTTAGTCGATCAATGACCTCGTATAAATGGAAAATCACATCTTTCGAGACACACAACAAAAATAATTCCATTGGAGCCATGGCAACCAGCAACTTGCCTATTCAAACGTGTTTACTACTCATTTCCAATACTTTCTATGTACAGACGCTCCCCAAGATACGAACATCCGTGTTACGAACATCCGGACATACCAACACAAATTGACGGAAGTCCAAACATGTTTGTAAACATCCGTAGATTTCATTGCAAGTTTAAATTTTGAAATTAGTGCCACTCCCGACTTGTATTGACTATATGTTTATTTTGTTATTACCAATGTTCTACTTAATTTTTCTTAGGACTTCCAAATAAATTAAATGAATGCAATTTATATAATGTTTTTCTTTATGACGCCACCTAAAACGGAAACCTTCCATCATAATAAACAAACGAAGGCATTAAACGTGTATGATGAAAGTGATAGATAGGTAGTAGGTTGGCCTGGGCACCAGCCACCCGTTGAGATACTACCGCTAGAGAGTTATGGGGTGTTTTGACTGGCCAGACAGTACTACATTGGATCCTCCTCTCTGGTTACGGTTCACTTTCCCTTTGCCTACATACACACTGAATAGTCTGGCATATTCTTTACATATTCTCCTCTATCCTCATACACCTGACAACACAGATTACCAAACAATTCTTCATCACCCAAAGGGTTACTGCACTGTAATTGTTCAGTGGCACTTTCCTCTTGGTAAGGGTAGAAGGGACTCTTTAGCTATGGTAAGCAGCTCTTCTAGGAGAAGGACACTCCAAAATCAAACCACTGTTCTCTAGTCTTGGGTAGTGCCATAGCCTCTGTACCATGGCCTTTCACTGTCTTGGGTTAGAGTTCTCTTGCTTGAGGGTACACTCGAGCACACACTCCTATCTTATTTCTCTTCCTCTTGTTTTGTTAAAGTTTTTATAGTTTATATAGGAGATATTTATTGTTGTTACTCTTCTTAGAATATTTTATTTTCCTTTTTTCCTTTCCGCACTGAGCTATTTTCCCTGTTGGAGCCCCTGGGCTTATAGCATACTGCTTTTCCAACTAGGGTTGTAGCTTAGTAAGTAATAATAATAATAATAATAATGATAATGATATTAAAAGCTTTTAGTAAATATGTTATTACAAATATTATTTACCGTATCTGTATAAAACGCTACATACGTAGCAAAGTAGGAAAACTATTTTTTTTTTTTGGGGGGGGGCGCGTTTAATTATCAATAACAAACTGCCACTAATGACAGAATGATAATTTACGATAATTCTAAACTGTTACTAAGATGATTGTCCATTCCATATCCAAAATACTTTTCCTAACTTCAGTTATAAGTCAACTTGTACCCCCCTCAATTATGAATCCATCTAAAATAAAAAGTATGAGAAGAAGCAAGTACTAGCCCAATTTTTAAAGTTGTCGAACAATTAAGTTACCGCTATAACGTTCGATGTGCCAGATGGTGCGAGATTGGAGAAACTAAGGAAAATTGAATCATGATTGATTTTCAATATAAATTAAACTTTGAGGAGCAACAAAGATATCATTTGAGAGAGAGAGAGAGAGAGAGAGAGAGAGAGAGAGAGAGAGAGAGAGAGAGAGAGAGAGAGAGAGAGAGAGAGAGAGAGAGAGAGAGAGAGAGAGAGAGTTGTTTTAAATGTAATAAACAAAAAAAATTGATGGGTTATAACATATTGGTGCTTATGTAATATCAACTGTATAGACTGTTTGAATAAGTTAAGAAATGGTATAAACGATACTTTGTTAGTGTATTCGTAGGCTCTCAAGAGCGGCAGCTAGACGTCAGCTGATCTGATCACAGCCAAAAGTAAAACAAAAAGAAATCAACAATACTCGATTTTTAAAACACCCGAAATTTAAAAACAAAAGTACACGCTTTCTTAATGTGCAATTAACTATTTAAAGAGTAGCAATTTTCTAGAATAAAATGATGTTTCCCAAAAATTGTGGTTTGCTGATGAAATCGGATGCCGTATTTTTAGCTACGATTGAAATGGATGCAGACTCGGCATAAAGTAAAACAAAAAGAAGTCAACAATATTCTATTTTTAAAACACACCCGAAATTTAAAAACAAAAGTACACACTTTCTTAATGTGCAATTAACTATTTAAAGAGTAGCAATTTTCTAGAATAAAATGATGTTTCCCAAAAAATAGTGGTTTGCTGATGAAATCGGTTGTCGTATATTTAGCTACGATTGAAATGGATGTAGACTCGGCATAATTTTTTCGTTTTGTATTTAATTGACACTAAGAAAACTAATTTTAGTTTCTTCATCTTATGTAAATATTGTATAACACGAGAGAGAGAGAGAGAGAGAGAGAGAGAGAGAGAGAGAGAGATCAGCTGTTGTAATCGAATGCCGTGTTTTTGTTTCGTGAGAAATTGATCGCCACGACTAACAACAACCTACTGTACTGAACTTTACAGTATTATACAGACTACTGTAATATGATAAAGTGAAATATTTGTAATAACCTATTTTATATGAAATGGGGCTATATGTTGACTTCTACGGCTGAAAATCGTAGACATCCGAGTTAGGTTACGCTTACTCTACACCAAAATTTAACACTAACGACTTAGGAACAATCCAGCTTACGAACAGACTCTCGGTCCCTATTGTGTTCGTAAGTTGGGGACTGTCAGTATACTATATTTCTTTATAATATTAAATTGTTCTTGTAAATAAATCAAACATTTAATATACTTTAAAGTTCTAATAACTTGAATAAAGGTTAAAATTACAACCGTATATTTCCCGTTATAACACGTCCCAAAATACAGACAAATTTTAATGTTTGTCATATCTTCACGTACCATCATAAAAACCATATATAACAGTTCCAAGAGAAGAACAGAGGTACTAGGAATCTAGGGAAATGTAGTGGTGAATGTCTCACCTACTACTGCACTCGTTGTTACGAGTGATCCCAAAACGTAGACGTCCTCATAAAGAGACTGGATACGGTCTAAGAAATGCAAGGGGAATACAGGATTACCCCTTCACAAGGCTGTATACGCAATGCTTTGCAGAGAACAGATTAGTTTAAAAGTTACAGAAGCTCTTACAGCTCTAACTTCATGAGTCTTTACTCTTTCGACATGTTATGATTGTCACACAACAGTATGAAAGAACTCTTGTAATTAAAGTCTATACGAGATGATAGTGTTTTTTAGACAGATAGCGCAGGCTTCTTGACCGTGCACCAAAGGGTCATGAATAGACTCAAATTCTTTGGTCCTGTAACGATAAAACTTCATCGTTTTAACCGGGGTAAAACTCTTCGCAGCCCTTCACAAACCAAATTCAAGAGAATAGAGATCCCGAAAGATTTAGGCCATGGAAAAAAAGGACGTTTGTTAATGACCAAGAATCCAGGTTGCAAGGCTCCTATGGCTTAACCATTGTGAAGTCCATGTTCTTGCTAAAAGTTTGAACTTCACTGACTCTCAACTATGGTAAGACTTACTCAGAAAGTAAGTAAGGCCTTAAAAAAGAAACCTAGTGTAAAGGCTCGGATCTGTCACTACCGCAAAATTCCAGAAAGGACCCGTAAATTTCAGGTTGGCGCATCTTGCTGACGCTTCCAAGTCATCTCAAATGATCTGAGAAGACCTATAAGGTCTTTATTTGATAGATCCAAATCTTCTGCGTCTGAAGACAGCTGTCCGCATACTCCTGTACCCCTTGATGGTCGAGGAGGAAAAAGTGCGTTTTCTTCCAAGGTCTAAGTAGAAACAGGCCACAGGCCACTTGTCTTAGAGTTACCAAATGAAGAGCCTTTTAGCTCTACACCACTCCATAAAACACCCTATTTGGGCTGCAAAACCTTGAGGCAAAGGTCCCTTGTACAAGCAATAGCCTCAGCTGTCTCCTTCGAACACCCCTCTTGATCATAGGGGTCTCCTGAAATACTGGATGCAGCTAGACCTAAAGCTTGATGGTTTAAAATAAAGCATTCGTGATCCTGACACAGGAAAAAACGGACTGATGACATGCTTCCAGCAGTTACCCAGCATGGTCCCAGCATGGGTTCAGTATGGTTCCAGCCTGCTGTATATGCCCAACATGTTGTGAGAGAGTGTGTCAAGATCTAGACCTCCTCCCAAAACGCATCCAGATCAGTCGCAAGAAACCGATACTGAAGCTAGGCTTGCTGAAAAGCAGCATCAACAACGTGAACCTCATGCTGTGAAGTTAAGACCTGATCGTGTGTACCAACAAATGTTCTACACACTTAAAGCCAAAGCTTGACGCGAGAATGCGTAAACTGTGAGTCGAGAGCGACGCGAAGGAAAGACATCAGTCTGTCCATACTGCTGAGAGCAAAAGACTAGACTGTATACGTCTAATATGTGACTATAATGTCGCATGTGCTTGCATCCCCGTAAGGTGCTAGCATGCTGTGTGTGTTCACCTTGTCGAGTGGATACAGCGCTCTGCGTACGTCTCGCCTGTTGTAAATCTACAGCATGCTGCAAGTAGGCAACAGCATCGTGTCCGGTCAGTGGCGCAAAGGAGCAACTGTTAGTCTATCATGACGCGGAAAAAACCTGACTGACCTTATCCAGTATATGTCCAGGCCGGCACATGCGTCTAGATTGCTTAGGATTTCAAGTTGACATGTTTGCCGAGAGATGCTCGCGTGTAGCATGCGTCCGCATGAGTGGAGACGCATATCCCGCAGATCGCGAAGATGAGACAACTAGTTGAAAGGGACAACTTTGACTGTCAGCGTCCAACATACGACTAGACTGGCGTCTGCGTCTGTGACAGCGTGTATGTCTGCGCCGCTACAAGCGTATGCTTTAACGCTTCCCGCAACAAGAGCATCTCTTTGCGAGGAAACGTTGCCGAGCATCGGAAAACTACGCTGTCTGATACTAACAGAAAACCATCCCTTTGATCTATGGTAGTTCTTACTCTTTAAGGAGAAAACATTTTCCCCCCCCCAAGAATCGTAAACGCTAAAAAGAGATGAAATTGACCTCTTTTAGCTCAGACCAAACCTACACTCACGGGGCAGTTTGTGCGCCAACTCAAGCGTGAGCGAAGGCTATGAGATATCATCAACCGCAGTCCCGTGAGCGACCTGGGAGAGTCCCTATGACATTTCCAGCGCGCCTTATGCGCGACCTGAACGTATCCCATGCTGTGAGATACCGTCAACAGTAGTCGCTAGACCCCAGAAGAAAGTACTAAACATTTCCCCAAACTGGGGGCGGAGAGGAAGTGTGAACAGAAGCAAACTGAGCACCTTATCTCTCAAGGAATTATATGTCTTACCCGATTTTGGCGCTGACACGTCGCCTCTTTTCAACAGAAAAAACTTCCGGAGAACATCAGTTACTGCGGGATAAGTTACTAGAAAACATAGGACTCCTGAAAGGTCTCGGACGTATTGATTGTTGACGACCAAGTCTGGGTTTTGCGTCCTTCTAAGAGGACAAACTCTTTCTTCCCTGAATGTGCTTCAGATTCCAGAGAAGAGCCAGGATTATATGTGACTTGTCTGACTTCCGCTCCTCTCGTGGAAGAAAACACACACTCAATTGCTTCCCGTTTAAGAATCGCAACACACCTGTAGTGAGGGTAAGTTCTGTTCGCGTGCATACATGACTATTAACTTCCTAGTCTAGTAGACAGGAAGAACGTAGAACATCATCCGATTGAAGCTGTGCTCTGATTAAAAGTTGACCTTCCTGTGCAGGCGCATCAGTGACTATATGGGCGCGCTTGCGTTGTTCCATATCCACATCCAATTGACAGCCACTTGCCTTGCGTTTGCTGTCACGATTGGCTTTACTATGGGAAGAATCTAACTGGCGCTGTCGCTCCGCCGAGTCCTGGCGCTGTCGCGCTCACGCGATGCTTGCGCTGACGCTCCGCTGCGTCCTGGCGCCCCGCGCTCGCGCGATGCTCGCGCTGACGCTCCGCCGCGTTCTGGCGCACCGCGCTCACGCGATGCTCGCGCTGACACTCTGCCAATTCATGACTCGACTGGCGTGGGTCGTCAAGCTGAAGCTTGGCGCCTGCATGCCGCTGACGCTCCGCGGCTTCATCGATTAAATTCTGAGCTTCGTCACGCTGCCGCTTAGGTTCTGCTTGCTGCAGCCATTCTTATCTAACTAGCTGGTAAGTTTTATGTTTAAAAGAGAGCGCTTTAAAACATAATACACTAAATTATAAAAGATCTGCCCGTGGTGGGAGATATACTCTTATACTCTATTCTCATAAAGGCCTTAATGCACTTCCTGCTTTAGCAGCCGCAGGCGCTGCTGCACCAACCTCTACAGTTAGGTTTGATACTGCATTGAGGACGCGTTATTACACTGACCATGAGCACTGTCTCTTTACACTGTTACTCTTCTGGGAATGATTTAATGTTTATTTATTTTCTTATTTCCTTCCTGAGCCATCTTTTCCTATAGGAACCCTTTGGGTTAAAGAATCTTGCTTTCTCAACAAGGGTTGTAGCCTGGCAAGTAATAATGATATAATAAATAGACACACCTTCCACGCAATTAGCGAAAACTGAAGTCGGAACGAGGAGCAGCAGTTATAAAATAAAAGGGAAACTACAGAAAACTCATGAATTTCTAAAAGTCATTCCCTTCCTCCTACAAAACTCTATCCTAGGAAGAGAAGTCTTGATTCCTAGGAGTCCACTCCTTAGTATTCTGAATTCTGACCTCAATGCTTAGAGGTTTCAATTCTAGCTCTCCCAACCAAGAATTAGCCCAGCAGGCCTTGGTCCGAGAATATATCTTTCTAGTTAAGATTTATTTCTTAATTTAGCGCCTGGCACAACAATGTCCCAACGCTAGACGATCATGGTCATGTGGACATCAAAGTCTATTATCATAGGTAGCGAAGCGTCTGCACTGACGCTGACGCTCCACTCCGTTAACACTCCGACCCGCTGACGCTCCGCTTTGCTGTCTGTCATGTCACTTGGTAGCATGCTCTGCTGCCTGGCGATCGTCGGCGCGCCTGGATAGACTTGACACTAGGCGCTATGAGCGGTCGGTTGGCGTCGAGAAGCAGGTACTCTAAGTGATGCATCTACCTTCTCCCACCGTTGAACATTGCGGCTGGTAGCCCGCCTGTGCGACAACGAGTCATCACCGGAATAAGCAGGTCGCCTGTGCGACCGCATTAAAACCGGAATTGTGACACCCAACCGCTCTGTCAACGGCAGGCTGATAAGACTGCATAAACGAAGGAGTGGAACCTCTACATACAATTGTCCTAACATACGAATTTTCCAACATCCAAAATAAAATTCGACCAAATTTCTGTCTCGACACCCAAAGTAATGCTCCAACATCTGAAGTAGATCTTGTTTACGCCGGTAGATGGCAGCACGTAAGAGGGACGCCATTGAGCGTCGAATGCTCTGTTCTCTGTTCTTGAGTGTATCGTGTGGTTGTCCTCTGTTTGGTCTGTTATTAACAGTGCTTATTTTCTTCCTTTTCTCACATTTCCTCTTTGATTTTACCTATAATCATGGTGCCTAAGAAGCTAAGTTTCAATACAGGTAGTGGTGAGAAAAGGAAGAAGGCAATTCTTTCATTAGAATTGAAGCAAGAAATTATAGAAAAACATGAGAGCAGTTTGCATGTGAGTGATATGGCTAAACAATATGGCCGGAATAGGCCTATGATCTCGACGATCATCAAGCAGAAGGCAGCCATTAAAGCAGATAAATCATTGAAGGGGATCACCATTTTTACAAGACATCGTAGCAATACCCTGGAAGAGATAGAACGCCTTTTGTTGATAGGGATAAAGGACAAAGAGATTGTTGGCAACGATCATTTGTGAGAAGGGCCAGCGTGATGAACAGAAAGAAAGAAAACTTGAAGCAAAGAAAACCAAGATAGCATTAACAAGCTCTTTTAAAAAATCTCTCTCTCTCTCTCTCTCGTTCTTCTTCGCTGTTATTGTGTTAGAGACGTCTATTATTTTTCTGAGAGAGAGAGATTAAACAAAAACGTGTTTAGAGTACATATAATTTTTAACAGCGTCAACGAGTTGAAAAACAAAATGTAACTAAGAAAGTAATAACAGCTAATCTGAATTCCTTTATTAACTAAAACAAATATTGATACAAACACACTCGTGTGCGTATGCACAAACACACACACAGGTGCAAGAATTGCTACGCAGTAAGAGACAGACGGTCGGGGAGGAGGTAGAGATGGCGACTGCGATAACGTACCGTAACTCGTCACTGAAAGTGATGAAAATTAAAAATCAAAAGAAAAATAATGTAAAAAATATGAAATATATAAATAAAAAAAAAAAAATAAGCTAAGTAAGATTAAAATTTCCGTAGTGTAAGTTACGGTACATTATCGCAGTCACCATCTCTACCTCCTCGCTGATCGTGTCTCATCCTGCGCGTGTGTGTTTGCGTATACGCACAAGAGTGTGTTTGTATCAATTTTTGTTTTAGTTAATAAAGGAATTCAGATTCGCTGATATTGTTTCTTTAGTTACATTTAATCGTCTTTCAACTCGACGCTGTTAAAAATCATATGTACACAACACATTTTTGTTTAATCTCTCTCTCTCTCTCTCTCTCTCTCAGAAAAAATTAATAGACGTCTCTAACACTAACAGTGAAGAAGAACGAGAGAGAGAGAGAGAGAGAGAGAGAGAGAGAGAGAGAGAGAGAGAGAGAGAGAGAGAGAGAGAGAGAGAGAGAGAGAGAGAGAGAGAGAGAGAGAGAGAGAGATTCATTTAAAGAACATGTTAACACCATGTCTACCTTCTCGCCGATCGTCCGTCTCTTCCTGGCGTAGCAAATCCTACACCTGCGTTGGCCTGTCTCTAAGGTAAAGTGACAATAAAACACATTTTTTATTTATTATTTCTTTATAATTATCTTTTTTACATGCTTATTTCATATTATGCAGTTAAGTTATTGTTGTGTAATTATATTTGGTAATTTATTAATGATTTAATATAGGTTTTTGGGGTGTGGAACGAATTATACAAATTACAGTGTATTCTTATGGGAATATTTGCTCCAACATACGATTGTTTTAACATACGAAGCAGTTTCTGGAACGAATTAAGATCGTATGCAGAGGTACCACTGTAATTGCTGTTTCACGCATAACAGCAAAGATCAAAATCAACCTTAGGCGAAATGTAATCAGCACTATCTTCGTCGATCCCTAGAGCTTGCCACTGTCGGGAGACGACACCCATCAGGTGGAGGCGGAGGCACTAAGTCCGCGCCGCATGAAACGTAAATACGCAGAACGAATCTAATTTTGTATTCAGCTTAGCGCCTGAAGCGCGCGTATAATGTTTGACAACACTAATACCTCGCTTTACCTAAAGCAAGGGTGAGCGTTCTGGGGGATGACAGAAAACGCTTGAGAGGACTTCTGTTCGGGTCTTAAAAGACTGTAACGCCTGGCTACCCTCTCGATTCCTTTTGTCGTTCGACTTAACTTCTCCCCTTCCGGGAGCTTGACAGAGGTCTAAAACTAGGATAACGACAGGTCCGAACAGAAGCACTCTCCACTGAATAAAATTCACTGCGTAATTTAACACTAAAAATTTGCATTCTACTCTTTGGTAAAAAGAAAGTTTCACAATCTTTTGAAAGCCAAAGTATACGTTCTCTCAAATGAAATGAACTCTTAGAGAGACTTCTATTTCTCTCAATCGTTTGAATGAGAATGAAAAATCACTGAATCCCATATGAATGCAGCGAAATATTAAATATTAAATATTACCTTAATAGATATAGTTATAAAATAAAATAAACCCTTAAATTAAGGAATTCCAATAAAAGATGAATCATCACTTGTATTCACAATAACATTTACACTTAATATACGAACAATCTTAGTATTCCACTACGGAAAACAACGATACACAAAATCGTGCGCTACATCGATTCGTATAAACATCAAGTGAAATTTAATTTCCTTTAATCTTTGACTAAGGAAAAATACTGACAGGACCAATTAATTTCAAAATAAAATGTTCCTTTTATACAGTACAACTAAAAAACTTGAGAAGTAAGAAGAATGTACTATTCATAAAAATTGCTACCAAATACTGTATTGTAATATTGTAACAATATTAAACAACTGCGTAACAACTGAACGCTAGTTAATCTCTGCAAACAGATCAAAGATTACCTCAAGAAAAACTATTTAAAGGATAAAATTTTCTTAGATTAATAATCCTTCAATTTAATTTATAACTTAATACTTCAAAGAAAGTATCCACTTATAATTCTTTGTAACAAAGCAAGTTGGACTTAACCCTGGATAGGTACGGTCCTCGGACACCCCTTTAAGGGTATACTCGGACGCGAACGACCCCGACGCCAAAAAAAATTCTTGAAAAATCAGTTTTTGCAGTAACCTCCTTTTTTCTTTTGCCAAAAAAAACTTCAATGAATGCTTAAAACAACTGTAAAGATAAATACTACTCATCTGCAGAAAAACTATTTATTATAAATATTTTAAAAAATTAAGTAGAAAAAAAAAAGACCTGACATAAAAATTCATAAAAAAAAAGTTTATACATATATACACAAATCCTTTTAGGAATTGATTCTTGAATGTTTAGGACACATCTTGATGTATTTTGGATGAAGTCAGACCCATGGAGGTGAAGATCTGAAATGAGAAAAAAAGGGTAACTTTTTTTGGCCAAAAAAAATTGTCCAAATTTCATGAATTTTTTTGGGTACCCAAATGAAATAGGAAGTGGCTAATTTTTTTAGGGAATAAACATATGTTATCCTAAAATAGAAATATGTAAAAAAATCTTCATTATTTTGTAAATTACATTTATATCAGGGGCCATATCTAAAGGTAATTTTTTGAGTACTTGGAAATTTCGTAAAAAAAATACATATATTTAATATATAATATGATATTTATGCAGGTAAAAATATACCAAAATATCACAAATTCTATAGGGAACAAGAATATATATAGATAGGGCAGCTTACGCTTCGGATATGTCCACAAAATGGCCGCCAACCACACTGACTCAGACTCCCTAATCTGCCACTTGAAATGTAGGAAGGGTATGTCAATTTCAAGGTGTTATTTACTAATCTAATTATTATTGGATATGCATAAAAATTGTATGGTGGGTTGCTGGATAATTGTCGATTATTTTACGACTATAAAATTAAAATTCTGACCCAAAAAATTTTTTTTGAAGGGAAATAAAATCGAAAAAAAAAAATGTAAAACAATATTTTAGCTAAAAAAATTTGATGATATTCAAACAAAAAAAAAGTAAACAAAATTTTCCGACAAATAAACATCTAGAGGAATCATTACTCTGTGATAGTTCCTTAGTACGTAGTAATTTTGAAAGAATTGGGAAAAAACGAAAAAATGGCAATCACAGGAAAATCGAACACATACCTATATTTACGCCATATCTGGCTAAAAAAAAGATAGGCATGGGTAGCCAGATCATCTAGAAACACTTTCCAACACTATAAAAATATAAGTTTTGCGACACTACTTGCCAATTCCTTACGGTAACATGACTAAGCAAAAAAATGCAAAACAAATAAAAAGGGGCACTCGTGGAAAAATGGCCATTCTAATATACGGCATTTCAGAAAAAAAAAATTTCAGCCACGTGCTAGGCAAACCATCAAGGCATATTTTCCGACAAATAAACATATAAATGAAATATTACTCTGTGATAGTTCCTTAGTACGTAGTAATTTTGAAGGAAATGGGAAAAAACGAAAAAATGGCAATCACAGGAAAATCGAACACATACTTATATATACGCCATATCTGGCTAAAAAAAAAATAGGCATGGGTAGCCAGATCATCTAGAAACACTTTCCAACACTATAAAAATATAAGTTTTGCGACACTACTTGCTAATTCCTTACGGTAACATGACTAAGCAAAAAAATGCAAAACAAATAAAAAGGGGCACTCGCGGAAAAATGACCAACATTCTAATATACGGCATCTCAGATAAAAAAAAAAGACATGCACGTGTTAGCCCAACCATCAAGGCACACTTTCTAACACAAACATGAAAAAAAAATCAATAATATACGGCAATTCCTTACTACGTAGTAAATTTTTACAAATATTGAAAAAAAAACAGAAATTGGCAACCGCAGTTAAATACCCAATATACCAATAACTACGTCGTATCTGACAAAAACAAAATCACGCATGGGTAGCCAGATCATCTAGACACACTTTCCAACATTAAAAAAGCAAAAGTTTTACGACACTATTTCGCAATATCTTACGGAAAAATGACTTGGCAAAAAAATTAAAAAAAATTAAAAAGGGACACTCGCGATAAAATGCCCGACATTCTAATATACGACATCTCAGATAAAAAAAAAGACATGCACGTGTTAGCCCAACCATCAAGGCACACTTTCTAACACATAAACATGAAAAAAAAATGAATAATATACGGCAATTCCTTACTACGTAGTAATTTTTACAAATATTGAAAAAAAAACAGAAATTGGTAACCGCAGTTAAATACCCAATATACCAATAACTACGTCGTATCTGACAAAAACAAAGTCATGCATGGGTAGCCAGATCATCTAGACACACTTTCCAACACTAAACAAGCAAAAGTTTTACGACACTATTTGGCAATATCTTACGGAAAAATGACTTGGCAAAAAAATGAAAAAAAAGGAAAAAGGGGCACTCGCGGTAAAATGGTCCTCGTGGTGATGAACGACATTTTAACTAAAAAAAAAAACATGCACATGGTAGCCAAACAATCCACCAAGACTTTCCACAACAGATAACCTATACAAGTTGCACCATTCTACGACAATTTCATAATACGTAATAACTTTGATAATTATGCAAACTACCTCAGAAGGGTAAACTCGGACGCGAACGACCCCGACGCGTCTCAGAAATCGGGGAAGGAGTACAGCTACAGCAATGCACATCTGGACACTACTAGAGCGTGTAGGGGAGACACCTCCTGCAGGTCGATCACCCACAAATTCAGTCACAGGGGTGAGTCACGTGAGAAAAACCTGTTTTTTTTTGACGCTCGGGGTCGCAAACGACCCACCGTACCTATCCAGGGTTAAAGCCTACGACATAAGGCTGTGACGTCATCAATGGAAGAGATGTTTACATCTCGCCCCATGCTTTCACGAGGTTTAAAATAGGTTGAAAAACCTTTTAATCTTACCTTTTAAGTTATAAATACGTGATCGCAGATCAAATAAAACAAAAAAGGGAAAGCCCAAACTCAAAAAACGTTAATACATCACCAAATAATGTCCAAACAGAGTAAAAAGCGAGAGAGAATTTCCAATAGAACAGCCCGCTATGGCGGCAGGGAAAATCTGTAGTAGTTGGGTATAGTTCTACCTGTAGTACCGCGAGGGCGCTAGTGTACTCCTGGCATACTGGCGATGGCCCCGCGAGATTTTGAGTTTCCTGCCGGGGTCCAGGGACTTTAGCCATTCTTATATAACCAGTGGGTAAGTTTTATATTTAAAAATATTAAATTATGAGAAAAACTTCAAAACTTTGTATACACATTACCCAGAAAAAAGCTTCAGAAGGGCAAGCAGTATATCTCTTTTTAAGGCCATGTGGTCTAATTTCTATAATATCTAAAAAGTAAAGAAAAAGCAATGGTCTCTAGATAGGTTCCTTGTCAAAGCTAAAAATGTGAAAAAACAAAATAGACTATCAAGAGTCTAGAAAGTGCAAGTGAATCGGTTAGTGATAGTGAACGTCATTGAAGAGAAAACTTGATAAAGTACTCAAAAGAGAATTTCCCTCCAAACAGTAAACTGGGCCCCTACTCCTCTCTTGTAGGTTGGGCAAGGCACCAGCCACCCGTTGAGATACTACCGCTAGTGTGTTATGGGGTCTTTTGACTGGCCAGCTTTCCTTACTCTCTTCACTTCTTTCCAAAACTACTACTTATTCTCTTCATATGAACGACCTGACTCCGCCCTAGGTCAGCTGCCCTCTTTGCCTCGGTTACCTTGCGCTTTACTTCCACATTTTTCTCTCTACTGTATATCTTTCATACGTCTTTACACCATTACTCCTTCTCTCTGGTTACGATTCATTTTCCCTTTGCCTACACACACACTGAATAGTCTGGCCTATTCTTTACATACTCTCCTCTGTCCTCATACACCTGACAACACAGATTACCAAATAATTCTTCTTCACTCAAGGGGTTACTGCACTATCATTGTTCAATGGCCACTTTCCTCTTGGTAAGGGTAGAAGAGACACTCTAGCTATGGTAAGCAGCTCTTCTAGGACACTCCAAAATCAAACCATTGTTCTCTAGTCTTGGGTAGTGCCATAACTCTGTACCATGGTCTTCCACTGCCTTGGTTTAGAGTTCTCTTGCTTGAGGGTACACTCGAGCACACTCTTCTATCCCATTTCTCTTCCTCTTGTTTTGTTAGTTTTTATAGTTTATATAGGAGATATTTATTTTAATGTTGTTACTCTTCCTGAAATATTTTATTTTCCTTTTGTCCTTTCCTCACCGAGCGATTTTCCCTGTTGGAGCCCCTGGGCTTATATCATCCTGCTTTTCCAACTAGGGTTGTAGCTTAGCAAGTAATAATAATAATTTTAATCATGTCAGCCACGACTTTCCTCAAAGATAAAATTTGAGTTAAATTGTCAATATCTCTATTTAATATTTAGAATTATTAATTGTATATTTTTCTGATGTTAGGATTTATAAATTGTTCAATAATCAGCATTGCAAACCTTTAAAAGTGACTATTTATGGATGTATATTTTTTTATAGTAATGCCTCGCAACACAAAATAAACTCATTCTGGAGTGGCTTTTGTAACAATCTTTTTTTCGTGTTGTGAGTCACATTTTACATGTAAATCGCCTAATTTGTTCCAAAACCTACAAAACACAACATTAAATCTTATAATAACGCTACAGTGTAACCACAATGACATACTGTACAGCAAAAATACATTTGAACCATTCAATATACCTAAACTAACTTAACTATAAATTAAGTAGTCATGAACACAATGTAATAATTAATGGAAAATAATACAAACCATACAGTACTATACTGTACAAAATATATAGTAACATATGTACTGTACTATTATAGTAACCCTACTATAGAGATACAGTACAATCTCTATTGTGTAAACTCATTTTCTAATACTTTTTTAATGGGTGATTATTATATTCTGGCCTGGTTGGCAAACCTATTTTCCCAACAAGAATTTTTTTTGCAATGCAAGTCATAAAAGTATTCGCATCTCGTTTTGCAGCATGAAAATTTTGTAAGCAGATCCTATTGTGGAGAGAGCTATAACTGTATTTCTTATGGGAAAAATTGTTATAATTCAAGTGTTTTAGTTTACAAACTTGCACCCAAAACTTTCATAATCCAAGGAACCTGGTTATAAATCTACCTAAATTTATTTGTATACTGTATTATGTAGATTACTAGTTTGCTTATAAGTGAATTCTTTCACATCTACATTAGTTTTCTTTTCCTTAAAGAAAGTAAATATTCCAAATTTTATTGTTATTTGGACTCTTAGTATGGACATTCCCACTGTCAATAATACACCCTTTTTTAATCCTATAAGCATACATATCAATGGAATAGATAGGTATTGTACATAAAAATAGGCACACCCTTCATCCATGAATTTCAACTAGTTCTTTTCACCAATTATACTTTTGTATTATACTTTCAACTTGTGCCTCCATGGTTGCTGTTTTGCAAAATACATACCAGATTATCATGAATCTATAAGGGAAGGGGAGAATGAAAGCTGTAAACCCTAAGTTCTAACAACAAAGTCTAGGCTCAATTTCATCTATGATTTACAGGATTGCTTTAGAATTCTTATGTGTAATATACTTGACTAATGTACACAGAAAAAGGTGAAAACTGGTAATGGGGAAAGAGATATACCAAAATTTTGTTCCTCAAAATAATTGCCAATTTTCAAAGACACCACACTCAAACCAATTAACTTTGTATACCAACTTACAGCTTGTTACCTTGTGTAGAGGAAACTCAAAAGGTTAGCAGGCTCCGTTACACAAACGTTCACGAGTTACGATAATCTTCTAAGGGAGGCATCCCAAACTAAAAAAAATCCTGAAAAAGGGATATGAAATTAATAAACTAGATCACAAAATAATATTTCGAGGCACTCAACCTTCAACCATTGATCAAGCAATAAAAAACACAAGGTTGTCTAGTTCTTACTATTAAAAGAGAGGAGATTAACCAGCCCAATGAGTCAAGCTGAACTTGGGAGGACAAATATTTATATTAAAGTTGATAAATAAAATACATAGTAAATATAGTACACAAATGAATAATAAAATGGTAACAGGAAATCTAAATCTTAGCCATAAAACCTTTTTCTCAAAAATGTTAATATCTTAAAAATACAAATTCTGTCCGGAAATGTAAATAAAAAATTCTTACCAAACTATAAATATCTCATTTAAAACAATTACAATTGTTAAAAACTACACATTTCACATAATTTGTATTTTTCCTAGCCATACAATCGAGTTATTTAATGGGGTTACTTTTGATTTCTTTTACTAGGGCCAGACAATCAAAAAGAAATTGGTAGATTGTCATGTTGCGTTACTAGGCAACTGCTGCCAATGATGAGTCTCGCTTGTATCAAGCACTTAAAACTTTTGGTAAATGACTCAGGTTTGTATAGCTAGGAAATATATAAAATTTGTAGTTTACTCCTACGTGGATACAAACTTCCAAGTCATTTAATGGGGAGTTTTCCTCAGGTGGGAGGAAGTCTCCATGAGGTAGGTGGTCTACCTTTTTTTCTCAAGATACAATTACTAATAATAGCAAGAGATCAAAGTGAATTATTTGCGAGCAGTGCAGCCGGCTCGCACAAGGCAGAACTTCCTGTTCCTTCTAAAGAGCTTTGCCAGGGTGAAGTGATATGAATATCAAGTGGCTTGTAATATAAATATATTAATATATCAGCCAAACAACACACTTCACCTGCTCTAGGAAGGTTTTAAGTAGGGACTTCAAGTTCGATCAAAATTGCCATTCGCCTTCAAAGTCAAACACCCATTATAATGCAATGAATAACTGATGCCTGAGATAAAAGCAGTTACTTATCCCAAGAGAGCTTACATTAGACACTTTGTTGTGCAGCAACAATGGGTCCTATGGATAAGTTGTCCAGTGTGCTGTGTGTGCAATCTTCCAGACTCCTACTTTTAGAGCTTGAGCGATTGTGGGGTTTTTGCGGAACGTTAACATTACAGCCAGCCCACGTACATCACATGCTCGAGGGGGCCATTGGAGACACTTCCCCTGAGGATTTATAGGCTCAAATGATAGTTAACCTCAATCAGAAAGAAAGTGTTTCTGGAAACTTTTTTTTTGGAGAGGCCTGTGCTCACAGACAGATGGGAGATTCTAAGCCTAAGATACTGGATTCTCTTTAGATATTTACATAGTGTTTTAACAGGACATGGCAACATGACCGCTATGTCATCAGTCACCTCTTTTAGAGATAAGATTGTGAAAGTCAAATCTGATATCATCAATTGGATTTTGGGTTTTGACCATCATGCAGTTAACTCACCCTCATGACTGAAGCTAAAGGCAAGGAAGAAGACTGTCTTTAAGGTAATTTCTCTGACTAAATTTATGCATAGGTTTACATGGGGATTTTTTTCAAGGCTCGTAGAACCTTAGTTACATCACAGGATTGGGGCTTTAGTTCTCGCGGAGGCAAGACAGCTTGAAACTTATAATCAAGGCTGAGAGTTTCCAAGAGCTTGAGAGGTCAGGTCCTTTCAGTTTGAATGCTTGGCTCAAGGTCAAGCAGTAGCCTTTTACCGCAGTGACTGAAAGGGCCTTCTTGTTCCTTAGGAAAACAAAAGTCTGCAATCAGGGGAATATGGCTTTGAAGGGAGAAATATTCCCCTACGACGCCAATCAAAGATTTTCCACTTAGTCAGGTAAACTGCTGAAAAGACTTTCGTTGGTATACGGAAAGCCGACTCACAGTTGATCTTGAAAAGCCTTTCTTTCTGAGGAGACACTGGATAGTCTCCAGCCATGAATGGATAGGCAATGCACTGCATTATGGAATTTTTTGTGTGGTTGGCGTAGCAGGTTTGGGCATTCTGGAAGTTCCAGGTCTGAGAACCACTATACTGCTGGCCAATTTGGCGCAACTAGCATTACTCTGACTCCCTTGGATGTTCTGATTCTGTTCAGTGTCTGACGAATCAGAAAGTGGTGGGAAGGCATAAAGTCTACACCATCCCATAGGTGTGGAAATCGTGTCTTCCATCACTGCAGCTTGGTCTGGGACTGGAGAGCAATACACCGGAGTTTGAGATTCAGGTGGGTGGCGAACATGTCCAGAGACGGGAAACCCCACAAAAAGTCTCTTCGCCACTAGAGGAAGCAAAAACCATTCTGAACCAACTGTTGTTCCTTGATAGCTCAGATGGCCGGTAATGACGTTTCTTTTGCCGGGGATGTACCTCGCCAAGGAGAAATTGCCTGCGACTGTGTCCACTTGAAAATCTCTACTACTAGATTGCACAGCAGGAGAGAGGCTACACATCCTCTTTTGGAGATTTAAATCACTACCGTGGAGTTGTCGCTCATCAACACCACAGAGTGACCTTTCAGTCTTTGCGAAGTGGAATAACAGAAGTTTATATGGAAGTTCATGTCCTCTTCTGACCACAGACCCGAGATCTGTTTTTCCCAGATGAGCATCCCTTCCCTGGCGAGATGCACCTGTGAACAGTACGAGCTGTGGGAGAGGAGCCTAAAGGAGTGTTCTCGCTATTAGGTTCTCCTAATTCAGCCACCACAGGAGGTCTGATATCACCTCTTGAGGTACTCGAAGCAGGGTTGCAGGATGGTCCGAGGCTTGTGACCACTGGGCCTTTAGAGCCCACTGCACCAAGCGCAGATACAATCTCCCCAGGAGAGGTGACATAACTTCTGCCACATAGGGGCAGGCAGGAGGTTCCCTTTCAGAAAAGTTGCTGCCAAAGTCCTGAACCTTGCCACTCTGTCTGCAGGAGGGAAGGTTTTGGCTTGCACCCGAGAGACTGGTTGGGGAAAATGAATGAATGAATGATTTGAAGTTCTCTGGCATCCTGACATCGAAAGTCATTGACGCCTATATTGTTCATTATAAATAAAGATTGAAAGAATATTCAATTAAAACCAGAAAAGTAAATGTTATAAAAGATAAATCGCATTAAAAAGACCTGCTTCTGATATAAATTTAAAAATGCCACTAGCATTGTACGACCATCCAAAGATCTTGGCAAGGATGAACCTGCCATCCTCACCCCGAGCCTCAGAGAGATATCCATTTCTTTCTGTGCTATAAGTGGGGCATTCAGTCAACTAATGCCTCACTGTCAATGGTAAGAAACAGTCATCGTAATATGGTTGGTGTTGGCCAGCAAACAGAAACTCTTGTGTCATCCGAGTGTGACCAACGCAGAGAAGACAAAGAGTAGAACCCCATTTTCGGGGCATCCCATTATACCTCTGAGGGGATATAACAATCGCAATTTCTCTCATCTTATTATCGGTTAAACTATCCTAATGCTGTTGCCAACTGTTTTAAATAGAATTCTTCATTGCTGTTAAAATATCATTACAGAGAATGGGATACCTTCTAGGTAGCAACTCGGCTGCAGCATTCTTTACTAGTGAATCTGCCTCTTTATTTCCAGACACACCAGTGTGCCGTAACCCAGCAAAATCGAACTGTTAAACATTTTAGGCTAATAATTAAAAGCCACTCTAAAATCTTTAAATCTAAAGGGTTACAAGAATTAAAACCTTCTAAAGCTTGAAGGACACTTCTTGGATCACTATAAATGGTAAAATTGCCCTCCTCTTTTAACATTTTCTTAATAGTGGTTAGTATGCCATATAATTCAGCAGTAAATATGGAAGATCTTGGAGGAAGTGCACCTCTACAGTTAAAAGAACTACTATATACTCCAATTCCAACACCAGCATCAGATTTGGAGCCATCGATATATATATATATATATATATATATATATATATATATATATATATATATATATATATATATATATATATATATATATATATATATATATATATATATATATATATATATATATATATATATATATATATACTGTATATATATATATATATATATATATATAAGTGGATTCCTTATGTTTTTCAACATTTCATAAAAAGAGACCTAGCTTCTAATTCGGCATAGTTTTTTAACACCAAAAAGATATCTCGGGTAATTTCCACGGAGGGGTTGATGATATCTTAAATGGAGGCACCTTACCTCTAATTACATCAAGACTTTAATAATTGTTTTACCCGAAAACCATAAGGTTGAGGAGATTTTGTGTGCAACTCAAAGTACAGTATGTTGAGTGCCTTGCAAGGGCTTGCAGTCTGAAAGACTAAGAATAATGGAAGACATTTGGTAATGATCTAGAGGTAACTCTCCAGCATCAAGGAGATTCAGGATAGGCAAGGTTCTAAACATTGCTGTGGACAATCTTAATACCAACATGATGTATTGAATCCAATCTCTTTAATCAACTTTGGGTGGCTGAGGAGTATATTTCACAACCATAACTAATTTTGGAAATAATTAAGGCCTTGTATAATTTTAAAATAGTTTTACAATCTGCCCCCTTGATGTATATGGGACAATACTTTTAAGATTCAGAGCCTCAAAACATTTAGCTTTCAACCCCACTAAGTGAGGAACCCATGTAAGCCTAGAATCAAAAATCAATCCTAAAAATTTAGCTTCACTTACATATGGGATCCGTTGCCCTGGTTGGGGACACGGCTGGACTTCTGCAGGTTCAGTTGTATCCCTGACTCTTGTGTTTCAGCAAGAGCACTCTGGATTGCACCTAGATTAGCCTGTCGTTTAGGTATCTAATGAGCCTGAAGCCCATGGCATGTGCCCAGACTGCGACAAGGACAAAGACTTTGGTCAAGACTTGGGGATCTGTAAATAGGCCAAAGCTTTCAAGCTTGTCTTGAAAGGGAAACCTAGATACTTCCTTGAGACAGAATGGGTGGGGACCCAAAAGTAAGAATCTTTCAGGTTTATGGTAAGAAGGTAGTCATTCTTCAAGATGGCCTGGAGAACGGTTGGCGTCTCTTATCTTGACCCTTGTCTGCAAAATTGAGATGTTCAAGAGGGAGCGGTCCATATAGGTCTCTACCTCCCATCAGCTTCTTTACCAGGAATAGATTGCTGAGAAAGCCAGGTAAGTTGTTGAAAACTTCAACTGCTTCTTTGCTTAGCAACATGGAGACTTCCTCTGATGAGAGTAGATCTTTTGAAGATCCTTTCATATATGGTTGGATCTGGTTCCTGGTCAGACGAGGTGGAAAGTCTATGAAGGGGATCTGATACCCTGAACGGAGGGCTTCTGCCATCCAAGGGTCAGCCCCTAAGCCATGCCACCTTTACCTAGTGTGTTGTAGACATCCCCCACTGGTGGTAAGCTGGGGGACAAGCCCTCCCTAGCGTGAACTGCTGCCCACAACATCCTCTCCAACGAAAGTTAGGTCTAGGATTCTACCTCCCAGGTTATCGTGCATCCATGGGAGGGAGGAGACGTGTCTGTTGGGGAGGTAACCTAAAAGGCAAATTCTTCATTTGTTTCTGAGGAGTAGAAAGAAAAACTCTGTGTCACTGCTCTCCTTACTATTGGGCTTTATTCCAGTCTCTCTAACTTCTCAACAGCCTTAGTAACATCTGAAGATGGAAAAGGGGAAGGCAAATTCATTAGGTCTGAGTTCCTGAGAACAGTAACATCTCTAGGGGAGAGCTGTCTAAAGCCGACTCAAGAACACAATTTAAAGGAAAACATCCTGGTGGAAGAGGACCTCTATGGCCTAAGCATCAAATCTTGAAAGCTCCTTTTAACTATTCCCATACATTCTTGTCTTTGAGGTTTCTAGAAACGGCAAAACGAGTGTGCCCTAAACCAGTGATCTATTCACAAGCAAGTCTGAATGGCTGATATGGCGGCTACCTCCATGTTTGTCAGTTCCAGTCCCCGAAATTGTGCCTGGTTAGTTCAATAGTCTTTCTGCTAGAATTGAAGGTACTAAGTTGGCCACATCTTGGTAAATGGGAAGTGAGCTTTGAAAGGCACCAGAGTTAATATAAAAATGTCTCTGGCACCAAATCGATAATGGGGGAATTTTGATTATCTACTTGCCTTTACCAAGTTTTCAGCAATAGACTCGAGTTTTAAAAAACTCGAGTGCCCTTAGGCTGGTTAGAAAGGCCCATGTCAAACCATATTCTAGGGCTCAGACTGCGGGAAGGTAACGTCTATAGCACACCATCTGATAGCAGCCTGCGCTAAGGGAGACTCGTCTGAATCTTTTAAATGAGGATGATAGCACACCGTCTGATAGCAGCCTGCGCTAAGGGAGGCTCATCTGAACCTCTTGAATGAGGATGAGCCTCATGATCTTAACGAATTGAGAGGCTTCCAAGCTCAATATTGAGGCCTCATCAATAGTGTTGATATCCTGGTGAGAATATTTCGTCTTTGTAGATCTCTTTACTTTTCCTAATAATCTTCCTTCCCCTTAAGTAATAACAGGAAGCAGGGGGAGGAGGAGGAGTGGAAGGAATCTAGTTCACTTCCATCGTAAGAGCATTCATCGCTATACCCTGAATGGAAAGCGGATAAGTTGAATTCTCTCTTAAAACTCGTTTTACGAGGTGAGAGAGTTCTCAGCACTGTGCCATTTTGAACGTCTACACTCAGGGCAACATCTACGACGTCTGCAGATCCGTTCTTCTATCTATCTCCAATAGGGGAGTGATCCTAGGGAAGGGGGGAAACTTTCAGCGGCCCTTATCCGCTTTCTATCCCTAAAAAAAAAAATCTAAATAAGAATAGCGTTCCGTAGGACGCTTATCATGATTATCATGATCGTCATACCAAGTGTAAGAACAGTATCTGGACGATTACAGTCAGCCCGCACTTTATGCAAGTTTATACTTCGTGGTTTCACTCTTACTATATGCAACAAAGGGTAGTAGGACAAAATACCCAAGGACAAAAAGTTATTCGAGATTAGTAAAGATCTTACAATTAAAACTATATAACTACCCAACAAGCTGTTGTTCATTTTACTTTTCTTTCTGCACTTTGAAAGGCAGAAAAAAACGCACACTTCTTTTCCTCAAACAAATTTCTTTATCGTTCATTTTGATTTTTGTAAGAAGCCCTTCAGTCCAAAATGGAAATCATCACTAGTAACAATGAAGGAAAAAACTAATATTTGAAGGATATGCATACATTTTTAACAGAAAAAAAGAATGACGTACATATTGGAGGTGTGAAAAACGTGCTTTGTGTAGTGCCAGTATAATCACTTTTAATAATTTAATTGAAAAAAATACTAACAATCACTCGCATCCAACAGATGAAGCACGCATGAGTGCTTTGAAAGTTATAGAAAATATGAAAAGATCACACTCTCAAATCTGAAGCTAAATCTTCGGTAATTATACACTGTACACAAGATTTGTTGTTAAGCATATGCGGTGCTATGCAGGTGAAAGATTCCTTTGCACGCAGTGTAAGACGTATAAGTGTGTGTGAAAGTGCCATTGAAGATTTATCGATAACTACAAGAGGTGAACGTATTTTATGGTATGAATCAGAAAGTGTGCTTATTTACACAACTAGAAAGAATTTGGAAGTCTTGAAAAGTAAGAACAAGTGGTTAAGTGATAGCACTTTTAACTGTGCACCAGTCAGAAATCTGCTTTATACAGTACGTTGCATTGTGTTGTGTCCCAAAGTAAGACTTTTACCATTAGTATTGTCACAACTTGGATGTTAGAATGTGAAATAACAAAAAATAAATATAATTGCATACCGAATACCCAAGGTATAACAAAATTTAAAAGTGAAGAAACGCAAGGGAACGCATGTAGCTGTGGTATGCTGGGAATGGGGAGTTCAAATAATATTTCAGTAACATAACCTTAATTTAATTCAGTGCACAGTAAACATATACATATAAAGTAGACATAATACACACAAAATAATACACAAATATAAAGATAATATAACTGTCCTAATACTGGACAACACACTGGTGAGATAAGGGGATTATGAGGTACAGGTTACAAAATACTTAGCCGAAAAAGCCGACCAGCAGAGAAGTTCACAAAAACGATACAAAGACGAGACACAATACAGGTGAGGGAGGCAGACTTGTAGCAGTGGGTAGCAGTAATGAGATGCCAGTGACTACCGATCCAGCTCAGACCCTGTATATATACAGGCCAGAAGCAGTCACGGCGTATCCTGATTGGCTTACGTTGAGGTGGGAGCAAGCAATCCCACTTGCGACTGCTAATTAGAAGACATGACAAGTGCTCAAGTAATTAACAAGCAACCTGCTTGTTGTACAGGGAAGGCAGGCGGGGGGAAGGAGAATGGTGGCCGTGACACCCCCCCCACCGAAGACCTCCGAAGTGGGACATGAAGGAGGTTAACCTTTTGGAGCACGAGATAAGGTGTCCGCAATGATGTTGTCTGATCCCTTGATGTGGTGAATTTCGAGATGGTATTCTTGAAGAGTAAGTGCCCAGCGAAGAATCTTCTGATTGGTTAGTTTGGATTTCTGGATGAAGGCTAACGGGTTGTGGTCGGTGAATATTTTGATTGGACATGAAGCAGACTGTAGGTAGCATTTGAACTTGTTAACGGCCAGAATCAGGGACAAGGCTTCCTTCTCGATGGTTGAGTAACCCACCTGGTGACTCTTCAATTTGGCAGAGAAGAAAGCCACAGGGTGCAGAATGGTGGAGGATGGATCTGGTTGCAACAGCACTGCCCTAACTCCAATTCCACTCGCGTCAACCAGCAGGTGGAAGGGCCGCAGATAATCAGGGGTACCTTTAGTACTGGTTCAGAAGCCAAGAAGTTCTTGATGTGGGTAAAAGACATCTGGCATGCTGGAGTCCACTTGAAAGGCTGAGCAGGGCTAGTCAGAGTGGTGAGGGGTGCCGCCACAGTCGAGAAGTTGCTGCAGAATGGACGGTAATACCCCGCCATCCCGAGGAACCTCATCACCTCCTTTCGTGTCGTGGGTGTAGGGAAGGAAAGGATCGCCTCCACATTGGCTTCTTTTGGGCGCACAGTACCGCTTCCCACTACATGACCCAAGAAGGTTACGGTGCCACGACCAAACACTGACTTCTGGAGGTTAATGACGAGTCCTACGTCCTCCAACCGTTGGAACAGTCCTCTCAAACGCACCACGTGCTCGTTCCAGTTGGTCGCCACCACCACCACATCGTCCAAGTAGGCATGAACTCCTGGTAGGTCTCGGATGACGGAGTTAATGAGTCTCTGGAATGTGGCAGGGGCATTAGTAAGTCCAAAAGCCATTACCTGATATTCATAGAGCCCAAACGGGTTGATATTCATAGAGCCCAAACGGGGTAATAAAGGCAGAAAGGGCCTGGGCTCTTTGGGTTAACTGCACCTGATAATAACCCTTCAGTAAGTCTATTGTAGAAATGAAAGAGGCATTTCCTACTGTATCTAGCAGTGTTTCAATGAGTGGCAATGGGTAGGCATCCCGGACAGTGACGTTGTTTAATTTACGGAAATCTGTACACATCCGGTAAGTTTGATTAGGTTTAGGAACCAAGATACAGGGTGAAGCCCAGGGAGACTGACTAGGTACGGCTAGATTATGATCAAGAAGATACTGTACTTCTTGTTTGAGGATTTCAGTCTTGACAGGGTTAAGGTGATAAGGACGTTGTCTAATGGGAGGTTGGTTTGGATCTTTTAATTGAATGTCATGTTTAAGAATATTGCAAGAGCCTGGATGTTCTGAGGTAATAGTTGGAAATTGTTTTAGCAAGTGAATTATCTGCTGTTTTTGACAAGGGTTAAGCCCACAAAAATACTCATCAGACTGAAGCAATAGTTCTTGATTCGATGAGGCACTAGTAGGTAAGGGAAAGTCAATGGATTGGGTGCCTTCATTTTCCTCGGACAAAGTCACTGCCACAGGAGCTACATCATCATTAATGGTTACAAGAGTCACTGGCAAACTGCTGGTACCCTCTTCTGGTGGTCTGGAAAGGTAGGACTTTATCAGATTAATATGTACCAACTGCTGTTTTTTACGTCGGTCTGGGGTTTCAAGAACATAGTTAAGTGGTCCCAGCCGTTCTTTAATTTTATATGGCCCTAAAAATCTCTTTTGCATTGGACTCCCTGTTATAGGTAGAAAAGCCAAAACCAAATCCCCTGGATTAAATGTTCTACTTTTCGTTTTCTTGTAATACTGGGCTTTATATTTGCCTTGGAGCCGGGACAAGTGGGACTTAGAAAACTTGCGTACTTCCTGTAATTTACTTTGTAGATTTTTAACATATGCATTTACATTAGTGTGACTGTCTGACTTGGGCATGAACCACTGATCTTTCAATATTTTTAAGGGTCCCCTTATGGGTCGCCCATATAACAACTCAAAAGGTGAGAAACCCATAGATTCGTGATTGGCTTCCCGAATAGAAAAAAGTAACCAATCTAAGTTAGTGTCCCAACTTGCTCCAGTCTCCAGGCAGTATTTTCGTAGCATGGATTTTAGGGTCTGGTGGTACCTTTGCAGACACCCCTGCAATTGTGGATGGTAGGCTGAGGAGACAACATGTTTGATTCCCAGTTCAGTAAGGACCTGTTGAAAGAGAGCACTTGTAAAGTTAGTACCTTGATCGGATTGGATCTGACAGGGGATTCCTTTAGAGGTGAACATAGATAGCAAAGGTGCAATTACAGATTTGGCAGTGATGGATTTAAGGGGAAATGCCTCAGGATAACGGGTGGTCACATCGACTACAGTTAAAAGATATTCGTTTCCTTTCTTTGTCCTAGGTAGGGGGCCGACACAATCAATGATTATTTTAGTGAAAGGCTCTTCTTTGATAGAAATTGTCTTGAGGGGAGCCTTGGGAATGTTTTGATTAGGCTTACCCGCTACCTGGCAAATGTGACAGGTCCGCACGAAACTGGAAATGTCCTTACGCATCCCCGGCCAGTAAAAATGTTCCAATACTTTGAGAAGTCTTCCTGATACCTAGATGTCCTGCAAAACCATCATGAGCTAATTTGATGACACTATTCCGAACTGATGTAGGAAGGACTATTTGATGGGTTTCTGACCAGGACTGCAACTTATTGTGGGTAGGTGGTCTGTATGCTCTCATTAAAACTCCATCTTCAAAATAAAAGCATGGAGTGGTGTCTATATCTGTTTTGTCGGTAGCTGTGTGAAGTACATGAGAAAGTGTGTGATCCTGCTGTTGTGCCTGAATGAGTTCTTCTTTGTTCATGGCCCTGTTTATCAGATCATCCTTCCCAAAGGATGGAGGAGTAGTAGGTAAAGATGGAGTTAAGGATGAAGAATTAGCGGAGGGAGCAGTTAAGACCTTACTTTGAGACCGGGTGACAGCACAGGCAGGGAAAAGGTGGGGAAGTCTTTCATCCAGATCATGTGTAGGACTAACAGGTAAAGGTTGGTCTACTGTCTTCACTGGAGGAACTGTTAGGGTACCTGCGAGATCATTACCTAGTAGAAACTGAATTCCGAGTACAGGCAAGGAGTCTTGACGTATGGCTACTTTAACAGGGGAGGATAGAAGGTCACATTCAAGATAAATTTCTGCTAGGGGATAAGACGTTTGACAAGTTAGATCAGACAATAAAACTTTTTCACCGGTGTAAGAATCAGAAATGTTCGGAATGACATTGGATAATAGAATGGACTGGGCTGCACCCGTGTCTCTAAGTATAGTGATAGGGTACTTATGATCACCCTTACATATCGACACAAATCCTTGAGAGATAAAAGGGTCAAAGAGAGAGAGATTAGGACCAGGCACATTTGAGGCTGCTATTGGCTTAGAAGAAGTGACTGTGTGTTTGGAGTTGGAACTTTTGGATACTTTACACCCAGGATGACGACACTCTTGGAGCATATGCCCGGGTTTCTTACAATAATTACAGGTTACTGGCTGGGGAGCAGGACGTGAACTGTTGCCTCCTAAACCTCGCCCCACTCCTGCAAGGTGTTCACCAGAGGGGGGTCTCACACTGGGGCTCTGCCTACGAGCTCCACTCCCCCACGTGTCTATCATCAACGCCTGAGCATCCACTAACTCTGCTGGTCGGATCACATCCACTAACTCTGCTGGTCGGATCAGCTCCTTCTCACCCCTTTCCTCCACATATCTCACCAAGTGGAAGGGAAGCTTATTCTTCCACTCCTCCAAGACAACAGCATTAACTAGTTCTGAAAATGTTGTTACATTAATAGCCTCAAGCCACTTTTTACACTGTCTTAATTTATCAGTGGCAAATTCAACATAAGTTTGGGTATGGGACTTGGTTAAGGATCTGAATTTCAGTCGGTAGCCGTCAGGAGTAAGAGCATAGGCATACAAGACCTGTTTCTTAACAAAATCATAATCCTCAGGCCTATCTAAACTGTTATATACCCTAAGAGCCTTTCCTGTTAATTTTGGAGTTAGGATGGTAAGCCATTCATCCTTTGGCCATTCTTGTTTGTTAGCAATAATCTCGAAAGTTTTAAAGTACCCATCAACATCATCTTCAGAAAAACCAGGAAGGAGGGAGGACATGTTACCTACATTTAATTTTAACTGTTTTTCCTGTATTTCTAGTACCTTTTCTTTGCTTTTTTCTGTTATTTCCACCTCTTTAGATTATAACTCTAACTCTCTTTCTTGCTTCTCCCTTTCTAATGCAAGCCTTTCTCTTTCTAGTTTGATTCGTTCTCTTTGAATTTCGATTTCTCTTTCGTTTTCTACTTCTAATCTGAGTTTTTCTCTTTCTTTTTCGCTTTCTAACAGTTCTCTTTGCATTTGTAATTGATAGTCTAATTTTAATTTCTCCAGTTCTAAGGGATTGACTTCAGTAAATCGCTGATAAGGCCTAGCAGGTGACAAAACGGGAGGCGAGCGGTAACCCGCTGGTTCAGCCTGAGCGTTTACTATTAATAATATTTCAGTAACATAACCTTAATTTAATTCAGTGCACAGTAAACATATACATATAAAGTAGACATAATACACACAAAATAATACACAAATATAAAGATAATATAACTGTCCTAATACTGGACAACACACTGGTGAGATAAGGGGATTACGAGGTACAGGTTACAAAATACTTAGCCGAAAAAGCCGACCAGCAGAGAAGTTCACAAAAACGATACAAAGACGAGACACAATACAGGTGAGGGAGGCAGACTTGTAGCAGTGGGTAGCAGTAATGAGATGCCAGTGACTACCATTCCAGCTCAGACCCTGTATATATACAGGCCAGAAGCAGTCACGGCGTATCCTGATTGGCTTACGTTGAGGTGGGAGCAAGCAATCCCACTTGCGACTGCTAATTAGAAGACGTGACAAGTGCTCAAGTAATTAACAAGCAACCTGCTTGTTGTACAGGGAAGGCAGGCGGGGGGAAGGAGAATGGTGGCCGTGACAGTATACTGTGTTACATGTAGAAACATGAAAAAACTTGATACAATATTTGAGTTCCTCAAAGAGCAGCGTCTTTTCCCAGAGTCTGTGACTCTTGATTATGAACAAGTAGCAACAAAAAGTTTGAAGATATGTTTTCCAAATACTTCAATCATTGGCTGTTTTTTTTTCATTTCAGTCAATGTCTTTGGCACAAAATACAAAACCTTGGTCTCCAGTGCTGGTACACAGCGACAATGCTTTCATAATCAAACAATTACAGGCCCTAGCTTTTGTTCCTCCAGAGGATGTGACTGATCTTTACAAAGTTTTTTACTTCAATCGACCACGAAACTGACAAAATTTTGAGTGAATTCTTTAATTATTTTGAAATTACATGGCTCGGAATAGTTCAAAGAGGTCGACGAAGACATCCACCCTTCGATGTTTAAATGTGGAATGTGTACCATAGTATAGAATCAAATTTGCCAAGAACTATGAACTCTCTAGAAGGATGGCACCATTCTTTTAACAAGTTTCAACTACTCACCCAACTCACTCTAAGCTTGTAAAAAAAAAAAATCAAAACTGAACAACCAAGTACAGTGTTTATTCCCCAACAGGCCACCTTAGGTGCATTGAATTTCATAGCAGTATGAAGAGTGCAAAGTTATCTAGATCACTTTTTTTTATCCCTTTTTAGATGTTTTATCCATTAGGCATTTTGTCCATTGGGCATTATGCCTGTTACGCATTTTGTCCGTGTTGAGGAATTAAGCATTTTGTTCTTAAGCATGCTGTCCTTAGGACTATGTCATTAGGCATTCTATCTGCTCACAGCAACAAAGAACTGCAGTACCTATTAAATGAAAAATCAAATATTCGCGATAAAAAATCTTGCGACATGATAAATTGCACTGGGCTTGCTTTGCTACACTTCCCTCTCTCTACACCCAGCTTGTCCCAACTTTCGCTGTATATCCATTTACTGTGGTAAAAATTTACAACTATGTTGGAAATGAAAGTGGATTTTTATTAAACTGGTGTTTCACTTAACTATATCTAATAATAAAGCATGGAATTTTACTAAACTGGTGTTTCACTTAACTATATCTAATAATAAAGCATTGAATATTTACATTTTAGTATCATATTTATAAATAAAAACAGAATTATAACCTTTTCCATTGCTTACGTTTATGCTTTCCCAATAGACAGATTAAGACATGGTACTGAAGGATACTTCACATTTCCCAAATGAAACCATTTTAACTTTATCTAATTAGCATACTAATTTCAATAGCTTTATTTGAATTACTGTATATTCTTGTGTAAAGGACGACCACATATCATACACTATGTTGGTTTTTGGCTGGAGCCGGTTGCCTAAGGTCAAAGATACCGCCATGGCCTCTAAAACATTGATATGAAGTTGGCGGAATATTGTCGACCATAGTCCCTGGACTTTCTTGTACTGAGAGTATTCCCCCCCCTCCCCCCCCCCCCACCTGTTAAGGAGGCGTCTGTGTGAATGACCAGCTTGGGGGTGGATATTGTAAGGATACAGATTTGCCAGATTTTGACCTTTGTCCATGGTTGAAGTCTTTTCTTCAGAATTGGTTGGAGTCGAGCCCTTTGTCTCGATATTACTCGTTTTCCTGGAGCACCATACTCGGCTTATATCTTTCAGTCTGGCCTTCAGTAGTATATCTGTTACTGAGGTAAACTGGAGGGCACCCAGGATTCTCTCTTGATTTCTCCTGGAAGACAATTTGTCTTTGAGAAAACGTATTGTGTTTTGCTATATCGTTCCTCTTGGCTGTTGGGGGAGACAGTGTGGGAGCATAGAACCCATTGAATCCTAGCCATTGAAACTTGTCTTCGGGACAAACGAGATTTCTCGAAGTTGATTTGGAACCAAAACTGTTGTAAGAGATTATCACTCTGTAGTTGCCGAGAGGCAATTTTGCCTAGTTGAAGAATAGAAACGGACGAAAATGCCTTGCTTTCGGAACATGATAGCAAACATCTGCAAGATCCATAGAGGAGGTGACGGCCCCACAGAGAAGCAAGGTCCGCACCTGAGAGATGGTCAGCATGTGAAACTTGTCGCATTGAATGTAAGAATTCAGAAGCGACAGGTCCAGGATTACTCTTCGCTATTCTGAGTCTTTCTTTGGCCCGCTGAACAAGTGATCCTGAAATTAAAAGCGATTTACTTCCTTTATTGCTTCCCTTTGCAATAGATCGTTTCCATATACGACTAGCTCTTCCGTTGGATGTTGATGAAAACTGGTTGGTGGAGGGGGCCTTTCTATCCAACTCCACCCCAGACCTTTGGAAATTATGCTGAAAGCCCAAATGTTGAACGTTCAACGGTTCCGAAAGATGTAAAGTCTTCCCCCCACCTGAGAACTCCCAATGATTTGCTGTGGATTTACCTCCTTGGCCTCCGCGGAATTCTCGGCCTCGAGAGTAGCTGTTGCGAAAAGTTCCTCTCGAGCTAGCGCCTCTGGCGCGCTGGTAACCCTGGAAAGCACCCTGAGTTTCAAAGGTGGGCTTAAGGGCTGGGGAAGTAGCATAGGAGGTAGTTGCTATTTGGGACTGAGGAACCAGCACGTATTGCTGTTGGGGTTGACCCTTCGAAGTGAAAGGTTGACTCCCTTGTGCCACCTGGATGGTTTGAACCACCTGTTGGGACTGCCGGTTTGGAAGGAATGGAAAGATCTCAGACTCTTTCTACCTCGAGATTGGTTGCTGGCCGGTTCGAACTTGTGCTTGGGGACTAAGCCCATCGAACCTTGAGGCTCTGATTGACCCTAGCAGCTCCGCTGACGACGTTGTTGACTAAATCCTCAGGGAATAAGTCAGGGCCCCAGACTGGGGCTTTAATGAGCTTGTTAGGCTCATGTCTGATAGTGGCCTCAGACAAGACATGCCTACAGCAACAACGTCTGGCCGCAAAGAAGTCGTAGGAATCAGACAGTAAGGTTTGAAGTAATGACTTCATCAAGACCTTAAAAGGTGGTTCTTCTTCATACATTAAAGAGGTCTTTTCTGCCATTGTAGTCGAGTTGATAGGTCTACTCAGGCGCATACAGGCTTTGAACTCGAGGCATATCAGGGATTCCGGAAGCCTGGGTAGCCACTCACTGAACTGAATGAAAGCACAGTCAGCGCTTAATTTACCCGATGTGAAGGTCGCTGGGACGTTAGTCCAGCAATCGTGATCCCTGGGGACAGGAGGGAAGTCGGATCCGTTTCCTTCAGTTGCGGTAACGGCTTGTCCTCGTTTATTGCCTG
Source organism: Palaemon carinicauda (assembly GCF_036898095.1). Lineage (NCBI taxonomy): Eukaryota > Metazoa > Arthropoda > Malacostraca > Decapoda > Palaemonidae > Palaemon > Palaemon carinicauda. The sequence goes on from NC_090755.1 coordinate 73,207,744, forward strand.
CTGAGCAAGGTCCACTTTCTTAGTGACACACGGAGTAGGGGTTTACTCCTCCACTAGAAACATCGTGTACGGGCTCTTGTGAGGTGTTAACGTAGTGTTAACACACTCCCACTCGTTTAAGGGCCGGACCCAGGTGGACTGAGCCTGCCCTTCGGGTACATTTCGGTTTCTTTGGGGACTTTGTCAAACCTTACGAGTGTCTCCTTGGTAAGGCATGCGAAACCAGAGAGAGGGAACTGTAGACCCGGCAGGTAGAATTCAAAATCTTCTACAGTCCGGGTGCCAAACCCTTCGATGGTAACATACCATCTTTGAAGGGAGAGTGCAAGGCCGCCTTCCACGGATTGCTTTCGACGAATTCCGGGAGCTTAGAGGCATCCGGGATGATATATTGTGCAGTTGAGGTAGCCCATAACGAATGAGACCCTGTACGAGGCTATCTGGTTTAGCACTCTCTCAGTGAGGGTGCTAACAAGGGAACCTATTGCAATATAATATATATACACATACATACATATACGTATATATACGTACGCACGCACATACATACATAATATGGAAACACATCAACACAACATCGTGTTCAAAATAGAAATGAATTTCTACCTCATACATGGGATCGGACGCTGGCCCCTTCTAATGAAAGGTCAGGTCGAAACCAACCATGCCACGAGAGGCCATTGTATCAATCTTGAAAGGGCTGCCGGATCGAAGGGAGCCTCCGGGGTCGTAGGTTTTAGGCTGAGCTTCGCTCTCGACCCAAGAGAAGTCTTCACTGGTTTGTGATTTGGAAGACCTGTGAGTCTTTGATAGGGGCTGGCGGGTAGCTTTAACTTTAGGGACAACAGGACGTGGCCTGACATCAGCCACGTGCTTCCTTGAAAACCCCTAAAAGGAAGAGACACAGGGTCTCTTTGCCCTGACACTCCAGGCGAACCCGCCCACCCAGATCTAAAGGGTCACCAAGGTAGAAGTCATGGAAGACTGCGAGCTCCGAAAGAGGGTATATCGTTACTAATGAACAAGGTAACTCCGTTGGGAATGTAAAATAAATAGATCGAGAATAAATGTTTAAATCGATCAATCACAAAGGAAATAAAATGAAAATCCCAAAAGATTATATCCGAAGTTAAAATTATAGATAGTAACGACAGGGGCACCTACAGAGTGTCCCATAGTAGGGTAGTAACCCAAAAAGATCCGGGTGTTCCGAATTTTTTAAAATAGACCGGTATGAAACCGGGACAAAAGGCTATGAACAAAATTTCGGACCGGTATAGTAACCGGGGAGAAAACTTTTCATAAATTAACTGACATTGTTAAAATAATTCCATAAAAGGTGAAGATTACCAACGAAATAATATTGTCATAGCGAGAAATATACTATCCCGTCGGTACTGGGGAAGTATAGAATAAAATAAAGATACATGAGTATCCCATAGCAGGTCAGTAACCTAAAGAGATCCGGATGCTCCGAAATCTTAAATTAGACCAATATGAAACCGGGACAAAAGGCTATGAACAACTCTAGGACCGGTTTAGTAACCGGGGAAAAACCTATAAATAAACTGACATTGTTAAAACAATTCCGTAATAAGATAAGGTTATCAATGAAATAATATTGTCATAGCTTGAAATACACTATCCCGTCGCTACTTGGGAAGTATAGAATAAAATACAGATACATGAGTATCCCATAATAGGTTAATAACCTAAAAAGATCCGGGTGTTCCGGATTCTTAAAATAGACCGATATGAAATCGGGACAAAAGGCTATGAACAAAATTTCGGACCGGTAGAGTAACCGGGGAAAAAATATCACAAATTAACTGACATTGATGAAACAATTCCGTAATAAGTTAAGATTATCAATGAAATAATATTGTCATAGCGAGGAATATACCATCCCGTCATTACCAGGGAGGTATAAAATAAAAAAGGGTTTATAATAACATACTACCTTATAATAACATGTTCCCTGTTAAACAATTCCGTAATTTTATATGATCATTCAATGAAATAATATTGTCATAGTAGGAGATATACTACCCCGTTGTTACTGGGGAAGTATAGGATAAAAATTTTATAATAGCATGTTATAATAACATGCTACCTGTTGGCTCCGGGGAGACAACTATGAGAGACCCCGGGGTCGTAACATGCCTACCGGGGTAGGGGGAGTCAAAAGGGGAGGGAGGAAGGAGTTCAATGACTCTCCGCCAGCCACAAGAACCCAAATGAACACCGACAATGAATAATATAACAACAAATATCCGCTCCTCCGTGATACCCCACGAACAAAAATTTCTACATTATAGTAGAAACTAAAATAATACAGTACATAACGAAACATAACCAATACACAACCAAGTTCCCCCAGCCGACCGATGGCCAATCAGAGCGGCGGGGAAAAAGGGCTACGACAAGGCATGAGAATGAATGTACTAGACTGAAACCCCGGTGGATGTTCTCGGTACCAACTATAGTGAGTCATAAGGTATCCCAGGAAGGGATGGTGTGAGGGGGGGAGGAGGTGGTGGCAAGGCTGAGGTACGAGAAGGACTCGATCCGTAATGCCAAACCGCTCACGCAACATGAGAGACGAGAGGAATCCCCGAATGGGGATAATGTTGGGGGGAAGGAGGCAACGAGAACTAACCAATGAAAGGGCAAGAGGAGATCACGTGGGCATGAGGGAGGACAGGAGTACCAACCTGACCGATGGAACCACATAAGTAAAACGGAATGATCATAAACGGAATGAGCAATAAAATAGTGTAAAATAATGTACAATAATGTTAAATGATGTAACACATTGAACTGGTTATAGGCATGCGTAACTTAAAATAAAATTAGTAAGAGAAAGACGCAAGGGAATGGCAGGGGGATAGGCCTAATAGCTGGCAGCCCTCCAGAGCGGGAGTCGTCGCGCTGGACAGGGATACCAACATAACTTCTACCTAGGGTAGATGCCGAACGGTAGGAAACAAATAAAATAACAACTGCCCCGCGAGAGTCCCACTCAAACTAAGCGATAACTAGACGGTTATCACAATAATAAGATCAATATATCAATAATATAATAATATAAACTCTTAATACGGTAGCGAAACCAACTAAGCCATGCCCGAAGGCAGGCTTGCCAACCGAGTTCAAAACTATGATACGTAGTAAATCATCAAAACATCAAAATAATATCCAAAGCACAATGATGAGGTGTAATCGGTGAGAAAAACCTCCAAAATAAGGTTCGAAACGAAAAACAATAAGTATGGAAGACCAATTGCAATACGTTAAGAATGAGCGAAGGCAGTAGCAAGCCAGCAAGGGAGCCGCAAGCGGTCCGACAAGAGGAAAATATAAAACCTCGAATAAAATTAAAATTAATGGCAATGCTACCCCCAAAAGCTCAAAACTCATAGACTTGGCACTTAACTTAGATATGGAGACCAGGGAATCTGCCATCGGCAAAAAGAAATGAGATATGAACGAAAAAACCAAAGAGAAAAATATACAAATGTTCATAGAAAACGTGCTATAAAGGAGTGACGTCACTGGCGTGGGTTAGGTTAGTGGTAGTAGTGTTGATCGGCACCTCGCTGTGGCGGGGATTTTGAAGAGGAGATATCTAAATAGTGCGAGACCTCTCGTTGTGAATTATCACGCCCCAGTATATTATACTGACACCTTATATAGGTGAGCGAGCTGGTTTTCTCTGGTAATATATAGCAGTTATATTCCTTAGAAATGGTGCTTTAGGAGCATTTTCACTGGGCGGCACAGCTCGGAGCCCAGAAAAGATGTTTTGCCAGAAGACGTTCAAAAACTTTAGATATGGGAGTAATGGAAATTGGGTGGTAATCAGTTGGACTTGAGCAACCAAAACCACATTTAATAGAGAAGTAACATTACCAATTCTCAAAAAAATAAAAGAGAGAGAGAGAGAGAGAGAGAGAGAGAGAGAGAGAGAGAGAGAGAGAGAGAGAGAGAGAGAGAGAGAGAGAGAGAGAGAGAGAGAGAGAGTGTGTGTGTGTGTCTCTCTCCAGGTCAATAAACCCATCGAGTACCTTTATAAAAAGAATGCATGTTCTGACTTTTTGCTCCCCCCCTCCGAAGTGATACTAGCAGAGAAGTCTCCTTCCACCCAAGGCAGCTCCTCTCGGGGTGGGTCGTAGGCATCCTCAGAGTGACTGATGGTTCCTGCAGGCCTGGAGGTCCTTGAAGACTACTTTGGAAGTATCTTTTGAGTCCTTTGATTCCTTACGAGGAAGGAGGTAGGATTCAAGCATCGAAGGCCGGATGGGATTGTCCCTCCTGACTTCCGTCGGTGGTAGAGAACTCTCTCCATGCGAGGGGAAATTTCCACTGTAGGTGGAAGGGAGGAAATGCAAGCCTTGTGCGACTCCCTCGGCAGGGTTGAGGTAGGAGTGTGTCCGGCAGAAGACACAGAACGGAAAGGCCTCGAAGGCCTAACAGGAGTTAATTTCCCCTAGGGGATATAACTGCGTCTGACTCTCCTCTTTTCCTTTTCAAGGGAGTAGTCAAAGTTCCTCACAGTAGGTCTACTGGTGCCGTTGAATGGGAGGTCACTGAAGAGTGAGATGACACAGCAGGCCTGATGGCTTGCACTACTGTTCTGACCATGGCACTGAACCAAGGCTGCTTGCTGACTGAGCACTGTCAGAAAGATCCCTTGTAGGGTAAGGGACCGAAGGTTCCCCGTGAGGAGTCTCTACCGACGTTTGCGATGGTGGGTCTGCCTTTGAAGATACAATCTTCAGGATCCTGAACCCTACTATGGAGCCTCCTTTCCCTTTCTCGGGTGGTCGCGTTGAGATGCGTTTGCGGGAGGGGAATGGGGCAATGATGACCTGTCAGTCTCGAATGTGAAGTTCCTTTTGCCTGTGAGAATGTTTTGAAGCCGGGGGAACCTGCTCTAAGGTTTGGCGCAAGCGCGCAGGAGAGCGCTGGAGCATTTCCGAGCCGGAGAGAACTTGCGCGTAGTAGAGTGATGGGGCGTAGTAGAGTGATGGGGCGTAGTAGAGTGATGGGGCGTAGTAGATTAATGGGGCGTAGTAGATTAATGGCGCGTAGTAGATTAATGGCGCGTACTAGAGTGATGGCGCGTAGTTGAGTGATGGCGCGTAGTTGAGTGATGGCGCGTAGTAGAGTGACGGCACGCAGTAAGGTACTGCGCAGGTGAGCGCAGGTGATATGGAGTGTGCTGAAGCAAAGGAGAGCGCTGGCGCACAGGAGCGCGCTGGTGCAGAGGAGAGTTCTGCCGCGTATATCGCTGGGCATGAGAGCGCTGCCGTGTAGGACAGCGCAGCTGTGCAGGGGAGTGCTGACGAGTTGGAGAGTGCTGGAGGGCACTGACATTATGCTGGTGAGCACTAGTGAACTGAAGGGCGCTGGCCTGCTGGAGAGCATTGGCGCACAGCCCAATGTTTTGGAGTTCCATTATGAGCAGACAGACGAACAGGAAACAGGAACGGAGAAGGCAGGTCAGCAGGTCTGCGTGAAGGAAGGTCTGGAACCGGGATGTGCTCTTTGGAAGGGAGAACAACCTCCGACAGGGAAGAGTAAAGGGCCGAAGTCCGAAGACAAGCGGCAGCATCGTAAGGAGAAGGTCCAGAAAAGGGCGGATGTCAAGGGCCGGGGGACAAATGAAGAAGAGGTTCCTCTTCAGGGGAAGGTTACAAAAATGAGGCTGAAGAGCCAAAGAGGGGCCTTTTCACAGATGGTGAAAGACCATCTCTAAGGCGAAGCGGAGGGTAAGCTCTGTGAGATCGAAGACGCCCTCCAGGGGCCGAGGAGTAAGCAAGCCGACCTTTAGAAGCAGCAATCCTTCACAGAGGAGTCTCTATGAATGAACTCCTCCTCCGAGGAGAAACACTCGCAGGATAGAAAAAAAAGACAGTTTCCCCATTGAAAGGATGAACAGGAACAAGGGAAACACAGTTGGCAACAACAGCTGGAGAATCTAAAGGTGCAGGGGCGTCGGCAGTAGCCACAGAAGACGCATGAGACACCACAACGTCGACGCACAACAGAGGATCCAACTCCGAACTTGAAGAATTCTGCACACTTGCACCACGAATGATGAATTGCAGCAAGGAGTCCTTGAAGGGTCCCAAGGACGATCACACCTGTAAAAAGGGAGACAAGAGACAAGGGCTCACCCAGGGGGAAAGGTGGGTCTGCTTCGTTAGGGGGGAAGCGACGTCATCTCTCGACGACAGGGGTTGACCATTAATTAAAGGGTCTATGCTACTACTCGACGGTCTCCCGGAAGAGACCGAACAAGGAGGAGCTCCGGAGGAAGGTCAGGAAGCAGAAGAGGAGGTCTTGGGTTTTTTCCCTTTAGAAGAAACCTTCGAAGGAGAACTATCCCGCTTTGACTACTTCTGTCGTCCCACAAACATTTCCCACTGAGGGGCAGAACACTTCCAACACGCACTACACCTGTTATCACTATCACACCATTGACCTCTGCAGGCGGGACAAAGGGTGTGGCGATCGGTGTCCACGGCTGACATGATGGTTACGCAGGGCCGACTTTCAAGTCCAGGCCAAGTACGCATGGTCACAGAAGTCAACCCACATACACTAATCAATGATAAAGCACAAACACAAGCAATTAATGGCAGTCCAAAAATAGGCGAGGGATGAAGAACGGCAACGACCATTCACCAACCGAGCCAGAAGCAGAGAGAGGTAAATCACTGGTGTGTGAGCGGGAGCTGTAGCAAGCTACCGCAGCCCTTGCTAAAATTTTAATGGTTCGACAATAACCCCCAATAAATAGCACAGGTTTGAATTCCCGTTTCGAAACAAGCTGTATTTATGTTCAAGAATGTAGAGATATACGGTAACATACTGCGCAAGAGACAACACATAAGAAGTTGCATCATGCTAGTGGCGTAGGCTACTCGTGTGATTTGATCGATTGATTTAAAGTTTTCTGGCATCCCGACATCTAAGGTCATTGACGCCAATATCATTCATCATATATAAAAAAATAAAGAATATTCAATTAAAACCATAAAAGTTAAGATGTCCTTATTAAAGTTAAATAGTTTTCAGAAGACCTGCTTCTGAAATAAATCTAAAAATGCCACTTGCATAGTATGACACATGGTGTCCAAGAATCTTGGCAAGGATGAACCTGTCATTCTAACCTCGAGCCTCAAACATATCTATTTCTTAAATTATTATAATTGGGGCATTCGGTCAACAAATGCCTCAATGTTAAGGTACCAAACAGTCGTTGCAATATGGTTGGTGTTAGCCCTTCAGCAGAAACTCGTGTGTCAACGGAGTGTGACCAATGCGGAGATGACAGAAACGACTCCCACTTTCGGGGTATCATGTTATACCTCCAAAGAGATATGACATTTGTTACTTCTCTCAATTTATTGCCAATTAGACTATCACAGTGTTATTGCCAATTATTACAAAACAATTTCTTGATGTTAGGTAGGAAATCATTACATGAAACGGGATACCTTCTTAGTAGAAACTCAGATGCAGCATTCTTTGCCAGTAAATCTGCCTTCTCATTCCCAGACACACATACATGTGCTGGAACCCAACAAAATTGAACCATTATACCTCTCAGTCCAATAACGAAAAGCCATTCCAAAATCTTTAAAACTAAAGGGTTACTAAAATTAAAAATTTCTAAAGCTTGAAGGACACACTTTGCATCACTATAAATGGAAACACTCCTCCTCCAACTCTATTTTCTCAATAGTGGTTAGTATGCCATACAGTTCGACAGTAAATATGAAGCTGTTAGAGGAAGTGCATCTCTACAATTAAAACCATTACTATGTACTCCAAATCCAATGCCAGCACCAGATTTGGAGCCATCAGTAAACATAAAAGTTGATCCCCAGTGTTCTGCAACTTGTTCAATAAAATGAGACCTGGATTCTAAGTCAGTCAATTTTTTTTTAACTCCAAAAAAGGATTTATAAAAAGATACCTCTGGTAATTTCCATGGAGGCATTGATGATACCTTAAATGGAAGCACCTTACTTCTAATTATATCAAGACTGTTAATTACTTGTTTAACCCAAAAACCATAAGGATGGGGAGATTTTGGGTGCAACTCCAAGTATGATGTGTGCTTTACAAGGCTTGCAGTCTGATAGGCTAAAGAATTAGGAAGTCATTGCAACCTCAACCAATACCGAACAATAGATGATGTTCAGTAGAAGTCTTACAGGTAATTCTCCAGCATCAACCAGGAGACTTATGATAGGCGAAGTTCTAAACGCTCCTGTGGACAATCTAATACCAGCATGATGCATTGCATCTAATATTTCTAATTGGCTTTGGGTGGTTAAGGAATATATTTCACATACATAACTAATTTTAGAAAAATCAAGGCCTTGTATAATTTTAAAATAGTATTGCAGTCTGCCCCTCATGGTGTATGGGACAATACTTTTAAAAGATTCAGAGAGTCAAGACATTTAGCTTTTAATGCTTTTAAGTGAGAAACCCATGTAAGCCTACAACCAAAATATCAAGCCTAAAAATTTAGCTTCACTTACACATGGGATTTGTTGACCTTTAATGTATATATCAGGGTCTGGATGTGCTCCCCGAATACAACAGAAATGGACAAAAAGTTTTACTTGTAGAGAACTTAAATCCATTCATATCGGCCCACTGAATAATTTTGTCAATTGAGAGTTGTAGTTCTCTCTCAACCATTGCCATTCTAGCTCCAGCAAATGATATGTAGAGATCTACAAATACTGTTGAGAGAACATCCCAGGGAATGACCGAGGATATTTCAGTAATTGCTTGTGGAAACAGGGTTACTCTCAGCACACTACCCTGAGGAACTCCCTCTTCCTGACATTTACTCTGATAGAGTTTCCCCCACTCTCAATTGAAAAATTATTTGAAAGAAATGATTGAATAAACAGTGGTAGCTCTCTTAATCTCAATTCATGAATGATTTTAAGTATACCATATCTCCATGTAGTATCATATGCCTTTTCAAGGTTAAAAAAACTTTCACATGGCGCCGTTTATCAACGCATCAATCGTTGAGTGCATTTTTTTGAATCCACACTGAATAGGTGATAAAATACCCTTCTTTTTAAGGTACCACATCAGTCTTGCATTGACCATCTTCTCCATGATTTTACATAAACAACATGTCAATGCAATTGGTCGATAGCTTGCTCCTAAAAATTGTCCTTATCGGGTTTTAAAAAGGCTAAAATAATGTATAGTTCCCAAAAACTTGGATAAATATAATCATGCCATACTTTGTTAGTAATGCTTAAAATAATAACTTTGTATTAAAAGGTACATATTTAATCATTGCATATGGAATTCCATCGGGTCCAGGGGATGAATCGTTACAAAAAGCAAGTGCAGAATCAAATTCTCTTTCAGTAAAAGGAGAATTATACGACTTCCCTTCCTGTTGCAAAATTTAAAATTTTCTTTTCTATACCGGTGACCAGAAGCTCCTTCACACTCGCATGACACATTTGAAAAATGATCAGCCAGGCCATTGCTAGCACCATTTGCTTGAGTCACATACTGACCATTCACCTTCAACACTGGTGGTGGGTTTGGGGTAAATTTGTTGGCAATCTTGTTCATTTTCCTCCATACAGCAGATGGTGGTGTTCTACTGTTGACTTTGGAAACAAAGGATACCCAAGATTGGCGCCTAACTTCTCTACACTTTTTGTATGTTATCAAATTTTCCTCAGTAAGGCGTCTACGCAATATGGTCCAAGATTTTCTAGTGGCTCTGTGCACGACAGTTAATTCTGAAGACCACCACGTGACTGGTCGTCGTTTGAATAATCCTGTGGTTTTGGGAATAGAATTGACTCCTCGTGTAAGGAGAGTTCCATTCAGTAGGTCTATGGTATCTTCAATACTTTCAAAACTGTTCTGCACCCCCCTAGATTTCACTTAGCTCATGATATTTAACCCAGTCCGCCTTGTCAAGATTCCATCGTGGCGATCTCTGTAAAGGTGGACCATTGTTGTTTATAATGATTGGTGCATGATCACTAGTATGCCAATCATCTAATGTCCTCCAACCAAAATCAAGAAGGCAGTTGGACCTTACAATTGAAAGGTCAATGCATGACAAGGTACCTGTGTGAACATGGAAATGTGTGGGCTCTCCTGTATTAAGGAATCCGACATCCTCGTTCCCCTCAATTGATGATATAATATTCCCCCTGCTGTTTGCTAAAACATCACCCCACAAAGGATGTCTACCATTCAAATCTCCAAGAAAAAGAAAAGGTTGAAGGAGCTAAATTATCATATATGTTATCATTTAGTACAGAGATCAGATTGTATATTTTCTCCTTATATCAATCTGTACAACCACTGCCTGCAGAGGTGTACGAATATATAAAGGTATTTGGGGAACATCTCGACGAACGTATATGAGACTTCGCCATGGCTCCTACTCGGTGATTAAATGGTGTTCTATAGCTAACATACTCACGAGGACAAGGAATATTAGCATCAAGCTTGCTCTATTGTAGAAATACATTTATGGGGGAATGTTCATGAATTAAGAGCTTAAGTTCTTTATATTTGGCCCTTAACCCTGACAATTTCATGCCAAAATGGAAGATCATAATAAAATAAATTTATGAATATACTTAACCCCCTGGTTATATAAGAATGGCTAAAGTCTCTTGACGCCCAGCATATCGCAGATATGCTAGGTGTACACTAGCGCCCTCGCGGTACTACAGGTAGAACTATACCAAAACCTCCTGATCTTCCATGCCCCATGGTCTCTAGAGGGGAGGAGGGTGGGTTTTTAACTTATATAACCAGTGGGTAAGTATATCAAAAAATTTATTCTATTATGAAAATATCATTTTTAAATATAAAACTTACCCACTGGTTATATAAGAATAGCTGATTGACACCCTTGGTGGCGGGTCAGAGACAGCTATATTTCTGGGTCGACCTGTGACGGCCGGTGAAAAAGTCCTTCTTTGTACTTTTTCCGATATAAATCTTCCAAATATACCAGAGAAAATTAAAAGCATGGAATGCAGAGGTTACAACCCTTGCGCGAGCACCTTGTTGGTGTCGTATATCTACCAAGGGCGTTTGTAAAACACTATTCACAGGCTGTCTTCCATTTAGATAATCCCTTCATCAAAGGGGGAGGGCAGTGACAGGCCCTAGAGAATACAGTTGGGTTACCCTACCGACACCTACCACTCGCGCTCACCAGGTTATCCTTCTGTTTTTGGACTTGCGAGCAAGTTGAATTTGTTTGGCCACAGTGTTTTTTCGAAGAGTTTCTCGTTATTTCAACATGACTGACGTTGCTACTTCACCCTTACCAATGTTAAGTACCATAGTTTGTTTTGGCAGCTTATTGCAGTACCGGGCATTTGTTCTGTTTCCAATATGGTGGTTTTTAGTTTTGGAAGCGATTGTCCTGCCGAGATATCGGAAGCCATTTTGGGTTATGTTCGCTTCGGTAAATTTTCTAGTTATTTTTGCCCGTCTGGTACTCTGTCATCTAGGTTATATCACTTACGTTTTATGGCCTTTTGTGTAATCATTAATTATTATTAGTTTTTACTATGGTATTTATTTGCTTGCAAGTCCAATTTGGACCTACGAAGAATAGCGATTTACAGAATAGTGATTTAAAGTTTAGCGATTTAGTCTGTTAGTTTGTACTCGCCTCAGGAAGGCTCGATTTAGACTATATCCTTGTTTATTTGTTACGTTGTCGTTATTCTTCGTTCTTGGTTATTACAATTACGGTACTAAGAAAAAAAAAAATCAATTTTATTAATTTTCTTATATTATTGTGTGATGTTAGTTTTTTATTATGTAACCTTGAGAGCGAGAGCATAGAGTGCTCGTTTCCTGTTCTACAGATATGAGTTATCCCTTCTCTCGTTTTCTTTATTAGCTCGAGTAAGAGAGGTGAATTTCCTGTTCTCTGTTTTTATACGATCACAAGTTATTCAGGCCTCCTCTTATTATCGGAGTTGATGATAGTACGTTTAATGTTATACACGTTTTATTGATGTGGTTACTGTTAATATAGATAACACTATTAATAGGTACGTTAGTGTACGAGTCATTAATTGGGGTCGTTTTATACCGACACCCTTAGCTCCGCCTTGAGTTATGCTCCGCTATAATGGATACTCATTGGGTGAGAACTAGTCAGATATTTGGAGTGCAACGGTGAAATCCGGCACTCAGACTCCGGCTGAGGCCTTTTACACACGAACCTTTGTCATGTTTGATCGCCTTGAGTTATACTCCGCTATAATGGATACTCATTGGGTGAGAACTAGACAGATATCCCTTAATTGGAAATTCACTCAAGAGTTACATAAACAACTTAAGAGGTTCTCACCTGATAAGGAAGCTGACTGCAATGATTCTCTGCCTCATTTTATTTGTTATCCTTAGGAGATCCAGCGGTCCACCCAGGGGGCTGATGATCTCTAGGAGCTGTCAAATAGTTCAATAACTAATAACATGACAGGACCTCAACTAATACCTTTGTTCCGGGTGCTCTCTAGGAACAAAATGACCACCTGACTAAATCAAAGATTGCGGAAGATTGCCGACCAATCTTCACGTACAATCATAAAAACATATATAAAAGTTCCAAGAGAAGAACAAGGGTACGAGGAATTTAGGGAAATATAGTGGTGGATATTTCACCTACTACTGCACTCGTCGTTACGAATGATCCCAAAACGTAACCGTGCTCATAAAGAGACTGGAAACGGTATAAGTAATGCAAGGTGAATACAAGATTACCCCTTCAACAAGCTGTATGCACGATGCTTTGCAGAGAATAGTTTGCTTAAAAGCTACAGAAGCTCTCACAGTTCCAACTTCATGAGTCTTTACGCTTTCGACAGCTTAAGATCTGTCACACAACAGAGTGAAAGAACCTTAGCAATTAAAGTCTATACGAGATGATAGAGCGTTTTAGACATAGATAGCGCAGGCTTCTTGACCGTGCTCCATTTATGCCATGGATGAGAAGGAAGTTTGTTAATGACCAAGAATCCAGGTTGCAAGGTGCCGAAGGCTTATCCATTCCGAAGTCCATGTTCTTGCTAAAAGATTGAACTTCAATGACTCTCAACTATTGCCAGACTTACTCAGAAGTCTCCTAAGTTAGACCTTAAAAAAGAAACCAAGTGTAAAGGCTCGAATCTGTCACTATCGTGGAATTCTAGAAACAACTTCTAAATTCCAGGCTGGCGAATCTTGCTGAAGCTTCTAAGTCATCTCAAATGATCTAAGAAGATCTATAAGGTCTTTATTTGATAGATCCAATCTTCTGCGTCTGAAGACAGCTGCCCGCATACTCCTGTACCCCTTGATGGTCGAGGAGGAAAAAGGATGTTTTCTTCTAAGGTTTTAGAAGAAATAGGCCACTTGTCTTAGTTACTAAATGAAGAGACTGCTTTAGCTCTCCACCACTCCATAAAACCTCCTATTTGGGCTGCAAAACCTTAAGGCAAAGGTCCTTTGTACAAGCGATAGCCTCAGCTGCCTCCTTCGAACAATCCTCTAGATCTTAGAGGTTTTCCAAAATACTGGAGGCAGCTAGACCTAAAGCTTGATGGTTTAAAATAAAGCGTTCGTGATCCTGACACGGGGAAACAGACTGATGGCATGCTTACAGTATGCACCCAGCATGGTCCCAGCATGAGTCCAGTATGGTTCCAGCATGCGGAATGTGCTCAACATGTCGTGAGTGTGTCAAGATCTAGACCGCCTCCCGAAACACGTCCAGATCGGTCGCCAGAAACCGATATTGAAGCTAGGCTTGTTGAAAAGAAACATCAACAACGTGAACCTCATGCTGTCAGGTTAAGACCTATTCGTGTGTAACCAGAGTGTGTTCAACATACTTAAAAGCCAAAGCTTGACGCGAGGGAGCGTTAGCTGCGAGGCCAGAAAAACGCGAAGGAGAGATAACAGTCTGTCCATACTGCTGTGAGAAAAAGACTTGACTGTATACGGCATGTGCTTGCATTGTCGTAAGGTGTCAGAGAGCTGTATGCGTTCACCTTGTCGTGTGGAGTCCCGCTTGTTGTAAATCTACAGCGTGCTGCGAGGCGGCGACAGCATCGCGTCCGTTCAGTGGCGCAAAGAAGCGACAGTTAGTTTATCATGACGCGGGAAAAAACCTGACTGACATTATCCAGCATATGTCCAGGCTGACACATGCGTCTAGGTTGCTTAGGATTACAGACTGACCGGTTTGTCGAGAGTTGTCCGCAGTAGCATGCGTCTGCATGAGTGGTAGTCGCGTGTCCCGCAGACCGCGAAGATGGGACAACTTGTTGAAAGGATCAACTTTGACTGTCAGCGTCCAACATATGACCAGACAGGCGTCTGCGTCTGTGACTGCGTGGGGGAGAGACCAGACCAGACCTTGCGTCTGCGTGACGTCTGCCGTATGAGAGAGACCAGACTGCCACAGCCGTCTGCTCTAATGCTTCCTGTAACAGGAGCATATCTCTGCGAGGTAGCGTTGCTGAGCATCGGAGAACTACGCTGTCTGATACTAACAGAAAACCATTTCTATGGTCTATGGTAGTCCTTAGACTCTTTTAGGAGAAAATTTTTTTCCCCTGAGAATCGTAAACGCTAAAAAAAGAAAAAAAAAAAAAAAAAAAAAGATGAAATTGACCTCTTTTAGCTCAGACCAAACCTACACTCGCGGGGCAGCGTGTGCGCCAACTCAAGTGTGAGCGAAGGCTGGGAGAGATCATCAACCGCAGTCCCGTGAGTGACCTGGGAGAGTCCTTATGACATTTCTAGCGCGCCTTGTGCGCGACCTGAACATATCCAATGCTGTGAGATACCGTCAACAGCAGCCGCTAGACCCCAGAAGAAAGTACTAGACATTTCCCCAAACTGGGGGAGGGGAAGAAGCGTGAACAGAAGCAAACTGAGCACCTTTTCTCTCGAAGAACTATATGTCTTACACAATTTTGGTGCTAACACATCGCCTTCTTTCGAAAAGAAAAACTTCCGGTGAACATCAGTTACTGCAGGATAAGTTATTAGAAACATACGACTCCTGAAAGGTCTTGGACGTATTGATTGGTGACTACCAAGTCTAGGTTTTGCGTCCTTCGGCGAGGACAAACTCTCTCTTCCCTGAAAGTGCATAAGATTCCAGAGGAAGAGCTAGGATTGTATGCGACTTGCATGACTTCCGCTTCTCTCGTGGAAGAAAAAACATGCTCGATTGCTTCCAGTTTAAGCATCGCGACATGCCTGCTGCGAGGGTAAGTTCTGTTCGCTTGCGTACATGATGAGTAACTTCCTAGTCTAGTAGACAGGGAAAACGTAGAACGTCATCCCCGTCCGGGAACTGCGTCCTATTACGCAGAAAAAAGTTACACGATCCGAGATACCATAGCGATGACGAACTTATCGCTTCAAGACATTCCAACTTCGCTCTTCTCAAGAAACTATGTCACATGGTTGCGACGTCATAGTTCGACAATCGTAGAAGAAAAGAGCTTTATTTCATCATTCCAAAGCGGAGAGGGAATGTCTTGGACTGCATCAACAGGATCGCTCGGCGGAACATACGTTTAATGCACAAGGTCCGCTATGAAGCCTACTGACCTTCCTTCTCCCAAGGGTTGGAAAGTAAGGAAGAGGTGTAGGGCTAGAGTAAGACGAACAAGAACAAACACCTCCTCCAGCGCACTGTGCTATGTTTACGAGTCACTAAACAAGAGCGTTTTAAAACATAATACATTAAACCATAAAAGATCTGCCCGTGGTGGGAGATATACTCTTACCCTCTATTCTCATAGAGACATTACTGCACCTCCTGCTGTTGCAGCTGCAGGAGCTGAGGAGCTGCATCAACCTCTACAGTAAGATTCGTTACTTTTCTGAGAATGATTTAATGTTAATTTATTTGTTTATTTTCTTATTTACTTACTGAGCCATCTTTCCCTATAGGAGCCCTTTGGGGTTAAAGCATCTTGCTTTCTCAACTAGGGTTGTAGCCTGGCTAGTAATAAAAATAAAATAGATACACACACCATCAACGCAACTAGCGAAAACTCTGAAGTCGGAACTAGGAGCAGCAGGTATAAAATAAAAGAAACTTCAGAAAACACTCATGAGTTTCTGAAAGTTACTCCCTTCCTCCACAATACTCTTATCCTAGGAAGAGAAGTCTTGATTCCAAAGAATCCACTCCTTAGGATTCTGAATTCAGACCTCAATGCTTAGAGGTTTTAATTCTAGTTCTCCCAACTAAGAATTAGCCTAGCAGGCCTTGGTCTGAGAAATGTTATTTTCATTGGTAAAATAAATTTTTGAATATACTTACCCGATGATCATATAGCTGTCAGCTCTGCTGCCCGACAGAAAAACCTACGGGCGGAATACGCCAGCGATCGCTATACAGGTGGGGGTGTACATCAACAGCGCCATCTGTCGAGTAGGTACTCAAGTACTCTATGTCAACACAGAACCAATTTTCTCCTCGGTCCACTGGGTCTCTATTGGGGAGGAAGGGTGGGTCCTTTAATTTATGATCATCGGGTAAGTATATTCAAAAATTTATTTTACCAATGAAAATAACATTTTTCAATATTAAACTTACCCGATGATCATATAGCTGATTCACACCCAGGTGGGTGGGTAGAGACCAGCATATATGTTAACCTTAAGAGCTAAGTATTCCGTATTTAATTTTAGCAGTTATTCAAAATAACAAACATAAAATTAATAAGTACCTGGTAAGGAAGTCGACTTGAACAATTACTCTGCCTTTTTAAGTACGTCTTCCTTACTGAGCCTCGCGATCCTCACAGGATGCTGAGCGACTCCTAGGAGCTGAAGTATGAAGGGCTGCAACCCATACTAAAGGACCTCATCACAACCTCTAATCTAGGCGCTTCTCAAGAAAGAATTTGACCACCCGCCAAATCAACCAGGATGCGAAAGGCTTCTTAGCCTTCCGGACAACCCAAAAAACAACAATAAAAAGCATTTCAAGAGAAAGATTAAAAAAGGTTATGGGATTATGGGAATGTAGTGGCTGAGCCCTCACCCACTACTGCACTCGCTGCTACGAATGGTCCCAGGGTGTAGCAGTTCTCGTAAAGAGACTGGACATCTTTAAGGTAAAATGATGCGAACACTGACTTGCTTCTCCAATAGGTTGCATCCATTACACTCTGCAGAGATCTGTTTTGTTTGAAGGCCACTGAAGTTGCGACAGCTCTAACTTCATGTGTCCTTACCTTCAGCAAAGCATGGTCCTCCTCATTCAGATGGGAATGAGCTTCTCGAATTAAAAGTCTGATATAATAAGAAACTGCATTCTTCGACATTGGTAAAGAATGTTTCTTAATGGCACACCATAAAGCTTCTGATTGTCCACATAATGGCTTAGTCCGTTTCAAATAGTACTTAAGAGCTCTTACTGGGCATAGTACTCTTTCTAGTTCATTTCCAACAAAACTAGCAAGGCTTGGAATTTCGAACGATTTGGGCCAAGGACGAGAAGGAAGTTCGTTTTTGGCTAAAAAACCAAGCTGTAAGGAACATGTAGCCGTTTCAGATGTAAATCCAATGTTCCTGCTGAAGGCGTGTATCTCACTGACTCTTTTAGCTGTTGCTAAGCAGACGAGGAAAAGAGTTTTCAAAGTGAGATCTTTGAAAGAGGCTGATTGCAGTGGCTCGAACCTTGCTGACATAAGGAATCTTAGTACCACGTCTAAGTTCCAACCTGGTGTGGCCAACCGACGCTCCTTCGTGGTCTCAAAAGACTTAAGGAGGTCCTGTAGATCTTTGTTGTTGGACAGATCTAAGCCTCTGTGATGGAAGACTGCTGCCAACATGCTTCTGTAACCCTTGATCGTGGGAGCTGAAAGGGATCTTTCCTTCCTTAGGTATAACAGGAAGTCAGTTATCTGAGTTACAGAGGTACTGGTTGAGGATACTGATTTGGACTTGCACCAACTTCGGAAGACTTCCCACTTCGACTGGTAGACTTTGAGAGTGGATGTCCTCCTAGCTCTAGCAATTCCTGGCTGCCTCCTTCGAAAAGCCTCTAGCTCTCGAGAGTCTTTTGATAGTCTGAAGGCAGTCAGACGAAGAGCGTGGAGGCTTGGGTGTACCTTCTTTACATGCGGCTGACGCAGAAGGTCCACTCTTAGGGGAAGTGTTCTGGGAACGTCTACTAGCCATTGCAGTACCTCGGTGAACCATTCTCTCGCGGGCCAGAGGGGAGCAACCAACGTCAACCTTGTCCCTTCGTGAGAGGCGAACTTCTGTAGTACTCTGTTGACAATCTTGAACGGGGGGAACGCATAAAGGTCTAGATGGGACCAATCCAGAAGAAAGGCATCTATGTGAACTGCTGCTGGGTCCGGAATCGGTGGGTTGGCCCCACAATGCCCATAGTTTGTTGCATACATTCTTGTGAAGGGTCCACTCTGTTGGGATGATTTGACCCTTCCGGCTGAGGCGGTCTGCCATGACATTCATGTCGCCTTGAATGAACCTCGTTACAAGGGATATGTTTCGATCTCTTGACCAGGTGAGGAGGTCCCTTGCGATCTCGTACAACTTCATCGAATGAGTCCCTCCTTGCTTGGAGATGTACGACAGTGCTGTGGTGTTGTCGGAGTTCACCTCCACCACCTTGCCTAGAAGGAGGGACTTGAAGCTTCTCAAGGCCAGATGAACTGCCAGTAGCTCCTTGCAGTTGATGTGTAACTCGCTTTGAACCGCATTCCAGGTGCCCGAGCATTCCCGACCGTCCAACGTCGCACCCCAGCCCGTGTCCGATGCGTCCGAGAAGAGAAGGTGGTCGGGGGTCTGAACAGCCAGTGGCAGACCCTCCCTGAGGAGAATGTTGTTCTTCCACCAAGTCAGTGACGACTTCATCTTCTCGGAAATAGGAACTGAGACCGCTTCTAGCGTCTTGTCCTTTCTCCAGTGAGTAGTTAAGTGAAATTGAAGGGGGCGAAGGTGGAGTCTCCCTAACGCGATGAACTGGTCCAGTGATGAAAGCGTCCCTATCAGACTCATCCACTGTCTGACTGAACACCGGTCCTTCTTCAGCATGGACTGGATGCATTCTTGGGCTTGACTGATTCTGGGGGCCGACGGAAAAGCCAGAAAAGCTTGACTCTGAATCTCCATTCCTAGGTAAACTATAGTTTGGGATGGGATGAGTTGGGACTTTTCTATATTGGCCAGGAGACCCAATTCCTTGGTCAGATCTAGAGTCCACTGTAGATTCTCCAGACAGCGACGACTTGACGCAGCTCTTAAAAGCCAGTCGTCCAAATAGAGGGAGGCTCTGATGTTTGCTAAATGCAGGAATTTGGCAATATTCCTCATCAGTTTGGTAAAAACTAGAGGTGCCGTGCTTAGGCCAAAGCACAGGGCTTGGAACTGGTAGACGACCTTCCCGAAAACGAACCTTAGAAAAGGTTGGGAATCTGGGTGGATGGGGACGTGAAAGTACGCGTCCTTTAGGTCTAACGAGACCATCCAGTCTTCCTTCCTGACCGATGCTAGAACCGACTTTGTCGTCTCCATGGTGAACGTCTGCTTTGTGACAAAGACATTCAGAGAACTGACGTCTAGCACCGGTCTCCACCCTCCTGTCTTCTTCGGCACTAAGAAGAGGCGGTTGTAGAAGCCCGGGGATTGATGGTCCCGGACTATGACTACCGCTCCCTTTTGTAGTAAGAGAGACACCTCTTGCTGTAAAGCTAGCCTCTTTTCCTCCTCTCTGTACCTGGGAGAGAGGTTGATGGGAGTCGTTGCTAGAGGGGGCTTGCGCAAGAATGGAATCTTGTACCCCTCTCTGAGTAACTTCACAGACTGTACGTCTGCGCCCCTGTTCTCCCAGGTCTGCCAGTAGTTCTTGAGCCTGGCTCCCACTGCTGTCTGAAGAGGATGGCAGTCAGACTCTGCCTCTAGAGGACTTGGATCCCTTCTTCTTGCTCCTACGTTGACTTCCGGCATGAGCACCTCCTCTGCTGGAGGCTCTGCCACGAAAGGGCGGGATGAACCTTGAAGCTGGCGTGTCCATCCTAGGTCTAGGTACGGAGGGCAAAGGGGTGACTTTGCGTGCGGATGACGCCACCAGGTCATGGGTGTCTTTCTGGATCAAGGAGGCAGCAATCTCCTTGATCAACTCTTCAGGGAAGAGACACTTCGAGAGTGGAGCAAACATCAGCTCCGACTTTTGACATGGGATGACTCCAGCTGATAAGAAGGAGCAAAGGTGATCTCGCTTCTTGAGTACCCCAGACACGAAAGAAGCCGCAAGCTCACTAGAACCATCCCGAATGGCTTTGTCCATACAGGACATGATGAGCATGGAAGTTTCCTTATCCGAAGGGGAGGTCTTCCTGCTCAATGCTCCCAAACACCAGTCCAGGAAGTTAAAGACTTCGAAAGCGCGGAAAACTCCCTTCATAAGATGGTCCATGTCCGAAGGGGTCCAGCAAATCTTGGAGCGTCTCATAGCCAGCCTGCGGGGAGAGTCTACTAGACTTGAGAAGTCGCCCTGGGCAGAGGCAGGAACTCCCAAGCCGAGAACTTCTCCCGTGGCATACCAGACGCTAGATCTGGAAGCAAGCTTGACCGGGGGAAACATGAAGGATGTCTTTCCCAATTGCTTCTTAGACTGCAACCACTCTCCCAGTACCCTTAAAGCTCTCTTGGACGAGCGAGCGAGTACGAGCTTCGTAAAGGCAGGAGCTGCTGACTGCATGCCTAAAGCGAACTCAGAGGGAGGCGAGCGTGGTGCTGCAGACACAAACTGGTCTGGATACAAATCCTTAAAGAGCGCAAGCACTTTCCTAAAGTCTAAGGAGGGAGGCGTGGTCTTGGGTTCTTCGATGTCGGAGTGTTGGTCGTCAAGATGTGCAGCTTCGTCATCATCAGAGATACCATCGTCTGAATGTTGAGGAGGAAGAGGCAACGGAGTGGGCTGGACGGCTGAGTCCGGCAGCACGGGTGCATGCGTGGCTGCACTGGACCCAACATCATGCCACTGTTGGTCAGTCTGAGAACTGGCAACAACCAAAGCTGAGTGGGAGAGCAAAGAGTCTACTCCCGACTGTGGAAGGATAGCGGAGACCACCGTGGGTTGCGGAGGCTGACGCACCGCGTCAAAACACGGCAGCCTAACTCCACCCTCCTGTTGTTGTGGTAGCTCACGCACGGCAACGGAGTGCTCCGTGCGTCTGTGAGCGTCAGCATGCGTCTGGCAGGGTCGACTGCGCATGGGTGGAGGAGCTCTCACAGCCGGAGTGTGGGAGCAGGCAGCCTCAGCGTCTGCTGGGCGCACAACCGTGGCAGGTTGTAGGCTAACGGGTGCAGCGTCAACCTTCTCCGTAGCCGGAGTGTGGGAGCAGGCAGCCTCAGCGTCTGCTAGGCGCACAACCGTGGCAGGTTGTAGATTGACGGGTGCAGCGTCAACCTTCTCCGCACGAAACTCCTGCATAACCGCAGCTAACTGAGTCTGCATAGACTGCAGTAAAGACCACTTAGGGTCTACAAAAGCGGCAACAGACGGAGCTACTGTCCGTTGTGACTGAGGGTCTACAACAGCGGGTGCGGCAACAGACGCAGTTACTGCCTGTTGCGGTACCGCTTTGCCTCTCTTGGGAGGTGTGCAGTCGTCGGATGACTGCAGCGAGTCCGAACTGACCCAGTGGCTACACCTGGGCTGTTGGACTAGCTCGGAAGGGACCTTACGTTTAAGAGGCCGTGAGACCTTGGTCCATCGTTTCTGTCTAGAAACCTCTTCCGCAGACGAGGAATAAATGGGCTCACTCGTCTTCTTGTGGGTGGGACGATCTCGGTAAGATACGTCCGAAACCACGGAGGGTACGTCTGTACGCTGATTAAAGCCTGTCGAACCCTTTGGTCGTACGACATTGCTTCTCCCCTGGGCTTGGGAGCTTGCAAGAGGTCCCGGACTGGGAGGACGACAGGCACGAACAGACGCACCCTCATGCGTAACACTGACACTTTTCACTGCACTGACACTCACTTCACTTCCCACTGCACTTTTACCTTTCAACTCTCTGACGTCAGCCATGAGTTGATTGCGGTCATTCGCCAATGACTCGACTCTCTCACCTAGAGCCTGAATGGCACGCATCATATCCGCCATTGAAGGTTGATGAGAGCTAGCAGGGGGGTCGGGTGCAACCACTACAGGGGAAGGAATAGGTTGAGGGGCATGGGGAGAGGAAAAATCAATTGAGCGAGACGAACTCCTCCTGATCCTATCCTTCTCTAGCCTACGTGCATATTTCAGGAATTCTTGAAACCCGAATTCCGAAAGCCCAGCGCATTCCTCACATCGATCTTCCAATTGACAGGCTTTACCCCTACAATTGGAACAAACGGTGTGCGGATCAATAGAGGCCTTCGGAAGACGCCTTGAACAGTCCCTAGCGCTACATTTCCTGTACTTGGGGACTTGAGAAGGGTCAGACATCTTGAATTAGTCAAAGGGGGGAATTCAAAATCTATCCAAGTCGTCAACAAATAATCCAAATCCAAAAAAGAATGCAAGGAAGTATTGAAGATAACTTCTGCACAGCGATAGCTAATAACTAGAGATGAATACTTCACCAAATAACGTGAAAATCAATCCAGAAAACAAGAGCGTATTCAGTAGGTCTTGCCGGTGACACGACAGAGAGAAAATTGGTTCTGTGTTGACATAGAGTACTTGAGTACCTACTCGACAGATGGCGCTGTTGATGTACACCCCCACCTGTATAGCGATCGCTGGCGTATTCCGCCCGTAGGTTTTTCTGTCGGGCAGCAGAGCTGACAGCTATATGATCATCGGGTAAGTTTAATATTGAAAATATAATATCTTTCTAGTTAAGATTTATTTCTTAATATAGCGCCTGGAGCAACAATGACTCAACGTTAGTCAGTCATGGTCAGGTAGACATCAAAGACTATTGTCATAGGTAGCGAAGCGTCCACACTGACAGTGAAGCATCCACACTGACGCTGACGCTCCGCTCCGTTGACGTTCCGGTTCCGTTAACGCTTCACCGGCTCTGTTGTCTGTCAAGTTGCTTGGTAGCATGCTCTGCTGCCTGGCGAACATCGGCGCGCCTGAATAGACTGATACTAGGCGCTATAAGCGGTCGGTTGGCGTTGAGCAGGTAATCGAAGTGATGCATCCACCTCCTCCCACCGTTGAACATTGCGGCTGATAGGCCACCTTTGCGACAACGAGTCATCACTGGAAAAGATATGTAGCCTGTTCGACCGCGTCAAAACCGGAATAGTGACACCCAACCGCACTGCCAACGGCAGGCTGATAAGACTGCATAAACGAAGATAGTTGCTGTTTCATGTATAACAGCAAAAACCAAGGATCAACCTTAGGCGAAACGTATGCAGCATTATATTCGTCGATACCAGGCGCTTCCCACTGTCGGGAGACGACACCCATCTGGTGGACGAGACGGCACTACGTCCGCGTCCCATGAAACGTAACACACGCAGAATCAGTCTAATTTTGTTTTCAGCTTAGCGCCCGAAGCGCGGTTAATGTTAGAAAACACTAATACCTCACCTTATCTATAGCGAGGGTGAGTGTTCTGGGGATCGACAGAAAACTCTCAAGAGGACTTCTGTTCGGGTCTTAAAAGACACTAACGCCTGGCTACCCTCTCGATTCCTTTCACCGTTCGACTTAACTTCTCCCCTGGGTCCGGGAGCTTGACAGAGGTCTAAGGCTAGGATAACGACAGGTCCGAATAGAAGCACTCTCCACCGAATAAAATTCACTGCGTAAATTAGCACTAAAAAAATTTATATCTTACTCTTTGGTATAAAGATTTTCACAATTATTTGAAAACCAAAGTAAACGCTCTCAAACGAAATGAACTCATTAGAGAGAGACTTACAATTCTATTAATGCTTTGAATGGGAATGCAAAAGTCCCTGAATCCCATATAAATGCAACAAAATATTAAATATTAAATATTACCTTAATAGATATATTTATAAATTAAAATAAACCCTTAAATTAAGGGGATCCAATAAAAGGCGAATTATGACCCGTTCCCATTGGAACATCTACAATTAATATACGAACAATTTTAGTATTCCAAAAACCATTAAATAAACAACTATACACAGAATCGTGCGCTACATCGATTGTAAAGAATACTGTCGTATAAACATTAATTGATCTGTAACTTCCTTTAATCTCTGAATAAAGAAAAATACTGAAAGGACCAATTGTAAAATAAAATTTTCCTTTTATATAGTACAACTTGAAAACTTGAGTAGTAAAAAGAATTAGATCGGAGATCATCTAAAGAAAAACTATTCGAAGGATAAAATTTTTTAAAATAACAATCCTTTAATCTAATTTATAACTTAATACAGTGATGCCTCAGGATACGAAATTAATCCGTTCAGGATGCGGTTTCGTATCCTGATATTTTCGTATCCTGAGTCGTGTTTTACATGTAAATAGCCTAATCCGTTCCAAGCCTTATAAAAAGTCACCCTTTCTTTCATAAACACGCTAAACTGTAGTAATAAACATGCAATGCAGCCATTTCTATCATTCAATAATTAACACAACCATTAAAAACAGCCTAATCCATTCCAGAAACCACTGAGATTATTCAATAATGTAGTTATAGCCAAGTTATCCCCCCCAAGCCCAAAGAAAATGCTCCGTTTTCTTTACTACTGTATAAAAGTTACGGTACTGTATGTACGTAAAGCATTTAGATCAGTGAAGGTGTATTGTTACCTGTATGTACACCTAAATTAATGATTGATACCTGTACACTCTGAATAAAAGGTTACAGTTAATTAGTGTAACAAAAAAGTTGAAACTTACCTTTTGATTGAGACGATGTGCGATAGCGAAGTCGCGGCAGAGGAGGATGGCATAAGGCAGAAAACGTAACAAGTGACAGACTACGTACAGTAATTTACACACTTAACACATTAACTTTACGAAATAAAAAAATGGAAGAAATAATTAACACTTAACATTACGTATGGAAAACTATAAGATGAAAGAAAAAAATTACTTTAACACTTAACGGTAACATAAAACTTAAAATTGAATTTTTTTTTTTTTTTGCTTTTTAATAACTTTACGTTTTTCTTATTTTCTAAATCTCTTCTACTTCTTCATCACTTTCTTTTTTCTGTTTCTTTTCTTTACTTTCACCTTCTAATTCTTCATCCCTTCCTCTTTTCTGTTTCTTTTCTTCACTTTCACCTTCGTCTTGGCCTACTAATACCGCTGGCCTCTTTAATAAGAAACTATCCATTGAAGCTTGTTTCTGCCTACTTTTCAACACATTTCTAAAATGCGTTAGGCAAACGTAAAATAATACACTACGTAACAAGTGACAGACTACGTACAGTAATTTACACACTTAACACATTAACACTTAAACTTTACGAAATAAAAAAATGGAAGAAATAATTAACACTTAACATTACGTATGGAAAACTATAAAATGAAAGAAAAAATTACTTTAACACTTAACGGTAACATAAAACTTAAAATTGAATTTTTTTTTTTTTGCTTTTTTATAACTTTACGTTTTTCTTATTTTCTAAATCTCTTCTACTTCTTCATCACTTTCTTTTTCTGTTTCTTTTCTTTACTTTCACCTTCTAATTCTTCATCCCTTCCTCTTTTCTGTTTTTCTTCACTTTCACCTTCGTCTTGGCCTACTAATACCGCTGGCCTCTTTAATAAGAAACTATCCATTGAAGCTTGTTTCTGCCTACTTTTAAACACATTTCTAAAATGCGTTAGGCAAACGTAATATAATACACTACGTAACGTTATATACAGTCTATGTATAGTAAACACTAATACAGTACAGTGCACAGTAACGAATGTTTATTAACGATAACAAGTGGCGTACGAATGTACTGTATATTAACACTAAGTCAAACAAGCGAAAGCACACAATGTCTGTTAACGATACCGCGGTCGGAACGAAAAGAGAGAGAGAGAGATGAACGCCCGTGCGTAGGCAAGCTGGGATAGTTGCCGACCAATAGGAAAGCAGGATCTTATGGCATCAGCTAGCGTCTGAGTAGGGAGATAACTAATGGGTGAGCGGGAGGCTGACAGTGAGTCTACCCAAGTTCAAAGTCAGGGGGCGCGCGCTTTTTAAAATTTCTCTCGGCGAAGAGTTGGGATCTCGTAAGGTTTTCATATCCTGAAATTTTATCCGTATCCTGGGGCATAAAAATCTTCGAATCACTTTTTGCATCCTGAATTTTTCGTAAGCAGAAACTTTCGTATCCAGAGGTATCACTGTACTTCCAAAGAACGTATTCACTTATCATTCTTTGTAAAAAAGCAAGACAGACTTTTAGCCTACGGATCAGGCTGTGACGTCATATCAATGGATGAGATGTTTACATCCCGCCCTTATGCTTTCGTGAGGTTTAAAATAGATGGAAAAACCTTCTAATCCTACCTTTTAAGTTATAATTACGTGATCACAGATCAAATAAAACAAATAAGCGAAAGCCCAAACTCAAAAAACGTTAGTACATCACCAAATAACTTCCAAAAGAGTAAGAAAACGAGAGAGAATTTCCAATAGTACAGCCAGCAATGGCGGGAGGAGATGATCTGAAGGGTTTGGTATAGTTCTACTTGTAGTACCGCGAGGGCGCTAGTGTACACCTGGCATATCTGCGATAGCCGCGCGAGATTTTGAATTTTCTGCCGGGCGTCAACAGACTTTAGCCATTCTTATATAACCAGTGGGTAAATTTTATATTTAAAACTATGTATTACTTTCTAGAAGACATCTTCGATAAGGTCTTCCCATTGACAGTTTTTTATTTAACAATATTTTCTTTATGCTTCTTAAGTGTGGGTCTTGATAAGTCTTATATTAGACTTTTCAGTGTGATTTTTACCCAATTCTTGTGGGGATGGTAGATTTCAACTTAAATTTTTGATTCAAGAAGTTTTCCTTGATGATCTGAAATATCAACAGGCAGATCATATCTATTTGATGACATAACTTTGGTGTTTTTAATGGATGAGGGTGGGAGAGATGGAGGTCTCGCTCTTTTCCTATAACAGGTGGTGGTTTATCAGGTTTTGGCGTTTTCCCCACTACAGGTGCACCGGATAACTGTGTCTAATGTGAAACCCCCCAACAAATCAGGCAAAGATATAGTGTAATGGGAGACAAAGGTTTAATAGAGGTGAGCAAAGCCTTAGGTGATATTCTTGCCCTATCCTGCAGAATTTTATCAGAAGATGGCAAATTTCCCTTCTAGGGAATACTGGCAGTAACAGGTGGGTTGGATGTCTCCTGCCTCATTTTTTCTCCTGATTTTAATACCTTTGCATAACTTGTTGATTTACTCAATAGTCTCTTGGCATGGCCCTTACTCGTGTTCGATACTGGACTTATTGAGAGCATTCTCTTTTAACTTAAGTTGCTGGCAGCTCCTATCAGTAGACTTAAGATTCAAATTGCAGTTTATACAATTGGCCTCTAGTGTACATTCTCCATGGTAAACATTGGAGCAAGTAATGCATATTTTATCATTCTTGCAATCTTTAGATGGATGCCCAGATCTAAAGCAATTGAAACATTGCAGTGGTTTCTGCTTAAAGTTTGAACTTTAATCCATTCATTTGCTATGTATACGTGGAAAGGCACATCAGCATCCTGGAAAGTTAGGATAATCATTGACGTTCCAGGGACTTAGGCACTTTCCACACATTTGAAGGACATGTCATCTCTTCTGTAAACTCATAAAACCATTCCCTTTCCATAACTGAAATTTAGATGGGGTTTGACATCCAGCTTTATGTCATTCTCTGTCTTTAAATTGCAAAGTATAACAGTTTGTGTTTCTGATTTGGCACATGAGGAACTTGTTCTTTCAAAAACGAGATATAACTCCTGGTATAATGGTACCTATTTTCTATTGAAGAAATTTACATATCTTAAAATAATTTCTTGTACTCCATTTTGACTGAGCAATAAGCCACTTTGGTGGTTTTGGCTTTCTCTGGGAGGGTTCAACTACCTCTATACCTTTATTAATCCAATCTGCAGGTTTGTATATATCTAGATCCTTAGGTACCCCATCGCAAAGAGCACCCTTGATGTTCAAATTATTGATTTTATTATTCATATTACTGATTGCATTGAATGCTTCATCATGATTAACAATAGATATCCATTAATCGCATTTGTCACCTTCAAGCCTCATTCTTATTCCGTTGATTTTGCCATAACATTGAAATGTTTTATACAAGCCATTGTAATTAGTTTCTATTGGAATTTGGGTGACATGGAGGGTTTGCAGTTTCCTTATGTTACCCAAATTACTTCATTTTTTAGCATCGATAAATTGATCCCTTAGAGTTTCCAAGTCATCAACAGAGGGGGATTTCGTCAACAGAGGGGTTGGTTGGTAAAGTAGAAGCAAGCCGGGTTATTTACCTCTTATCGGAGGACGTCAGTTCTCCTATCCAATGTGGCCCAACACTAGAAGAGGCTTCAGCGGGGTTCAGTCCTCTATTAGAGAGGGGATGCCTCTCTTTAGGTGGGCGTACACTGGTCAGTGGGGGTAGTTAGCCCCTCCCACCGAAGACTCCAATGCCTGATGTTACCCATTACCCGAAAATATGGGCGGCTTAAAACCGCATCACTGGATCCCGACTCTTAACAGACCAAGTCTGCACCCAACGGGGTCTGCCAGAGGGTGATGGCATCCAAATTTGTACTGGTTGAGATGGTATTCCATGTATCGCACCCTGCGCCAAAACCAAAGAAGCAGTCAAACTGAAGTCGACAACAACTTCATGCCCAAGAGGAAGAGATGAGAGAATAAAAGAAGTACTGTAATCGAAAGGAGAGAAAGTGCTGACTAATTTATTTGGATCAACAACTGGGCACCAAGGTCCAGTGGGAAAGCAGTTTCCACCATTCATTAGAGCCCAGCTGCTAATCCCTAAGCACCCCATCCTCGTCAAGGCTTCAGCATCTGGGGGGATACTCAAGAGAACAAAAACACCGAACATTTACAGGAAGTGCAGTTAAGCTTTACTATACTAATATTACTGTACATATATTACAGTAATATACACAACAGTTATCAGTGAGTATTAGGTTACTACAGTACAGTATTACTAGATAGGAACAACTTTTGCTGTACAGAACATTAAGGGGATGACGAAGACTCGGTAAACTTTACCTTAAAACAATACTGTACTGTAACCTTACTGTGTCCAGTATGTAGAGTATTATACATGTGTGCAAATGTACTGTACACAGTACATATGATTATAAACTCTTATAGAAACCACATTAAAACAATATTAGGCAGTATTTACTGTGTTAATCATCAGCTCTGGCACCCATTCGTGGCAAAGGGCAGTGACTTATTAGGTTAGGAGTTTGCCCACCTTAGTACAGTATTCATTCTCAGAAATTCGCTTTTCGCGCCTGTGTCTGTGACCTAACTTGCAAATAACGAGGCTTGACTGTAAGAGTCAAGAGGTTTGAGGACCTTCTGCACACCAATTGGGGCAGAGGTGATCTGCGAGCCTTGTCCAACATTCATCTCCTAGGATCTTGACTACTGATGGATGAACTCAACAAGGGTTCCAAGGGAATCCTAGGGATCACCTGGACTGGAGCAGTCGGGGGTTGTGGTGGTGGAGGAGCCACATTCAGAGACCAGCAGGGTGGTGAGTAAGGTGCTCACCCATGCAGAAAGTTCTGTTCCCCTAGGTAAGCCCTGGGCTTCCCTTGGAGGTCTAGGTTTAGAACGTCCCTTAGGCGGGACTCTAGAAGGAGCTTCAGTCGACGCAGGAGTGTGTGTCTGAGGCAAAGGAACACGTTCACTCGGAGAACGAAAAGGACAGTCCAGACTAATAGGAACGTTGGCGACCATATTAGGTGGCGCCTTGAAACACACCGGAAAGGGTGTCGGCCTGCTGCTGGAGGAGAAATGAAGAAGCTGAAGGGCGGGGTGTAGGTGTTGGTACCGTATTTGCTCGCGATTAAGACACATCTGCTCGTGAATTGTTCGCGGAAATCGTCGATTTACTCGCGAACCCCCGAGATTCAGGCGCATAATCGTGATTCTCGAGCAGAAGTGCTCGTAACACGAGCAGTAGGAGCCACGCAGGAAGAGGAAGGTCCAACACCTTCCTGCTGCCTCAAAGAAGTACCTACGTCCGACAAAGTCGGCAGAGGCCACCTCCGAGTAGGAAAAACACTATCGCTGGAGAACGTGTCGCACTGGGACGCGTTTCCTAGCATCGCATATGCAAATGCTTTCGTAATACTCCCCAGGCAGTGAAAGGCACAGGGGGTTTAGCTGGACGCCTGTCCGAGTAGGAGGTCGGTATGAGGGGCTACACGCTGATGGACTGGGCGAACGCCTACCTCTACCTCTAGACAAGGAATGTCTAGACCTTGATCCTGAACACGCAGTTCATAATCGTGAACGAAATGTTCATGAACTAGAGCATCTATCTCTCGTTCGAGAACGGCGTGAAAGTCGTGTACGCCTAGCTCGCGAACTTGAATGTCGTTCTCGTGAATGGTACCCTCGCAAGCCATGAACGCCACCCTCATTAACAGGAGCGTCATCCTCACGAGCGTGAGCGCCGTTCTTGTGATCTAGATTGCAGAGACCTAGAACGGGAGCGTCTGGACCCGGGTCTGGACTGTGCTTGTGCAGGACGCGATCACGAGATTCTCCTCGTGAAGTGGAACACCGAGGAGAATGTTGAGACCGGGGGGTCTCGTGAGCGCAATGCTTTAAAGCATGACCGCCTAATAGAAGAAGAGCGGTCAGATCGTGATGACCTACAATCCATCAGATCTTCCAATCGTCTCGAACGGCGATCAGGGGAAGCGTGTCTAGAAGGGCGAGGCAATGGCGATGCTCGTCCTTTAGCACTGCTAGGGGTAGAAGCGCTGGTCCCCAGATGATCAACACCTGCAACCTGAGGGTTCCTGTGGGGAGAAACAAAAGGTTGAGGGTTACAGGACGACGAGGTCCCAGGATGGTGAGAGGGTTCGTCGTCAGCAGGGGCCGTTGGAGAGGCGAACGCAAGCAGTCACCTTGTCCGCGTGTGGAAGGGACAGGAGAGGACAAAAGATGGACTTCATACAGTTCCAAAGCGTGAGATGTTGAAGGCTCTAGAGAAGGGTCCTTCTTGGCACCGCGCTGAAGGAGACGCAGAAGCTTCTCCTTCAAAGGGGGTTCCAAAATCCCTTAGGTTGACCACACCTACTAAAGATCTGAAGGAGAAAATGGCTCCCCAGGAGCTTGAAGTGAAGTTGCTCTTCTAGGGGAGGCAACAAACACACCCCAGTACCCCGGGGTTGCCAAGGAGTTAGTCGGTCTGCGCTCCTACTCGACCGGCCCTCAGAAGTGTGAGAGCAAGAAGCTTTGAAGAGATTTGGGGGTGGGAGACGAAGAAAAGCGTGCTTTCCTCACCCCTAAGGGAGAAAGATCGGGCTTCGACGCCTTCTTCGTGCGCCATCCAAATTTTCTCTCATTGGAAGGCAGGCCACTCCCTACTGAGCAGGGCGAACCCCGCTTGCATCGATGATCTTTGCAAGGAGGGCAGAAAGAGTGCGGGTCAGTCTCCAACGAAGACATTAAGGTACCACATGCAGCACCTTCACACCCAGGACAGGTTTGCATGAGGACCATTAGAGAGTAGCATGCACACCTGAAAAGAAAATGCAAAATCAAAATGTCCAATGACAATCTAGGGAGAGAGTGGACGTCCAATCTCTACCGAGCCAAAAGAAAAAGCGACATACCTCACTGCTGTAATAGAGGCAGCTAGGTAACCCCCGCCAACCCCAGCCAAACCGCTCAAGAGGTTAGGCAAAGTTGCCATCTCACACTACGTCTAAAGGCTATCTTCCAGCTTCGCTGAAAGATAAATCAATGAATAACGGAAGGTTTGTTAGTATGGGAACAACTACTACTTACAGTTATGTTATTTGCCAGTTCCTCATAATTACTCACCTATAACTGTTACGCTACCCAGACTTAGCAGCCAAGAGTTTGGAGTTAGAGACTTACCGACAGGACTCATTTTTATGTTACAATGCATATGTCACTAGTTGGAATGGGGTATGCAGTTGATTAAACAATAAATGAATTGAATCTTATAGCACATGTGGTGCTACATGCTGCTGTTACATTAAAGGATCTGAAATCCTTTAATATGTACCACCGCCAGGTTTCCACATGTAGGAGTCACCAACCAGGAGAGGAACTTTTATTTAGATTTTACAGAAATAAAATTAATATGTAACCATGGGATAACTGTATACTGTACATTATGAATTGGAAAATATAAAATATCATTCCTCCTGGGAGACCACCACTATTGAATGTGCTAAAAAGATCCTTAATGAGATTAAATATGCTGGTCTTGTGTTGGACTAAAAAATGTTTTTGTATTCGTACAGTATCTGCACTTGCTCAACCTGAAAAAGAACAAAATCTGTGAAAAAAAAGAAGAACTGGAAATAATATATTACATTCTCAAATACTATAAGGCTGCTTAAATATGTAACAATATTTCAAGACAAATTTATTGATTTTCAAAACTAAGAGCTAAGAAAAGTGCAGTAATGAAGTATAAATGAAAACCTGTAACATGCACAAACCTTTGGGAAGGGCCAAAAGGAGACAAAGACCTACATATCTAAGATTCCTACCAAGTAATACATCTGCAAAGACAAAAGGACAAAAAATTTATGGGCCGTATCGGTATGGCAAGTTTAAGGTACAGTACGACGAATATGTGAAACGATGATTTTTAGACAACACCTAAGGAAAAATATAAAAATGTTATTTTCCTTAGTAAAATAAATTTTTGAATATACTTACCCGATGATCATATAGCTGCATCCCTGCTGCCCGACAGAAAAAATCTACGGGAGGAATACGCCAGCGATCGCTATACAGGTGGGGTGTACATCAACAGCGCCATCTGTCAAGTAGGTACTCAAGTACTCTATGTCAACAACGAACCAATTTTCTCCTCTGTCCCACTTGTTCTCTATTGGGGAGGAAGGGTGGGCCCTTTAATTTATGATCATCGGGTAAGTATATTCAAAAATTTATTTTACTAAGGAAAATAACATTTTTCAATATCAAACTTACCCGATGATCATATAGCTGATTCACACCCAGGGGGGTGGGTAGAGACCAGCATAACAAGTTGACATTATGAGCTAAGTATTCCGTATTTCATTTTAGCAGTTATTCAAAATAACAAGCATAAAATAAATAAGTACCTGGTAAGGAAGACGACTTGAACAATTACTCTGCCTTTTTAAGTACGTCTTCCTTACTGAGCCTCGCGATCCTCATAGGATGCTGAGCGACTCCTAGGAGCTGAAGTATGAAGGGTTGCAACCCATACTAAAGGTCCTCATCAAAACCTCTAATCTAGGCGCTTCTCAAGAAATGATTTTGACCACCCGCCAAATCAAGTAGGATGCGAAAGGCTTCTTAGCCTTCCGGACAACCCAAAAATATTTCAAGAGAAAGATTGAAAAGGTTCTGGAATTAGGGAATTGTAGTGGTGGAACCCCCACCACTACTGCACTCGTTGCTACGAATGGTCCCAGAGTGTAGCAGTTCTCGTAAAGAGACTGGACATTCTTAAGATAAAAGACGCGAACACTGATTAGCTTTTCCAAAAGGTTGCGTCGAATATATTTTGCAGAGATCTATTTTGTTTAAAGGTCACGGAAGTTGTGACAGCTCTAACTTCGTGTGTCCTTACCTTCAGCCAAGCTTGGTCTTCCTCATTCAGAAGGGAATGAGCTTCTCGTATTAACAGTCTGAAAATAATAGGATAAAGAATTCTCTGACATAGGCAAAGATGAATTCTTAACTGAACACCATAAAGCTTCAGACGGGCCTCGTAAAGGTTATTAAAATAGAACTTAAGAGCTCTTACAGGACATAATACTCTTTCTAGTTCATTTCCAACCATACGATAAGTTTGGAATATCGAACGATATTGGTCAAGGCCGAGAAGGCAGCTCGTGTTTGGCTAGAAAACCAAGATGTAGAACATGTAGCCGTTTCGGATGAAAATCCGATGTTCTTGCTGAAGGCATGAATCTCACTGACTCTTTTAGCTGTGGTTAAGCATATCAGGAAAAGAGTCTTAAAGGTGAGATCTTTCAGGGAGGCTGATTGAAGTGGTTCGAACCTGTCTAACATAAGGAATCTTAGAACCACGTCTAAATTCCAACCAGGTGTAACCAAACGACGCTCCTTCGTGGTCTCAAAAGACTTAAGGAGGTCCTGTAGATCTTTATTGTTGGAAAGATCTAAGCCTCTGTGACGGAAGACTGATGCCAACATGCTTCTGTAACCCTTGATAGTGGGAGCTGAAAGAGATCGCTCTTTCCTCAGATATAAGAGGAAGTCAGCTATTTGAGTTACAGAGGTACTGGTCGAGGATACGGATACTGACTTGCACCAGTTTCGGAAGATTTCCCACTTCGATTGGTAGACTCTAAGGGTGGATGTTCTCCTTGCTCTAACAATCGCTCTGGTTGCCTCCTTCGAAAAACCTCTAGTTCTCGAGAGTCTTTCGAAACTCTGAAGGCAGTGAGACGAAGAGCGTGGAGGCCTTGGAGTACCTTCTTACGCGTGGCAGACGTAGCAGGTCCACCCTTAGGGGAAGAGTTCTGGGAACGTCTACTAGCCATCGAAGTACCTCGGTAAGTTATTCTCTCGCGGGCCAGAGGGAAGCAACTAGTGTCAACTTTGTCCCATCGTGAGAGGCGAACTTCTGCAGTACCTTGTTGACAATCTAGAACGGAGGGAATGCATATAGATCTAGATGAGACTAATCTAGTAGAAAGGCATCTAAAAGAACCACTGCTGGGTCCGGGATAGGTGAGCAAAGTATTGAGAGCCTCTTGGACATCGAGGTTGCGAAGAGATCTATGGTTGGCTGGCCCCAGGTGACCCAAAGTCTCTTGCATACATCTTTGTGGAGGGTCTAATATGTTGGAATTATTGTCCCTTCCTACTGAGACAATCTGCTAAGACATTCAATTGAATTGAATTGAATTGAATATGGGATTTAGGCATTAAGCCAAGCACTGGGGCATCAAAGGCCATTCAGCGCTATATAACGAAAATCATTCAATCATATCTGTACACTCACACCATTTAGTATCATTTTAACCTTTAATACAAATCGTAACACTTTCATACAATAAAATCTAGATGTGAAATAAATAGGGATTAAAAGGGTAAAATAAATAAATAAATTAATAAAATCAATCATAGCTCGTAATATAACCCAATACTTTGTATAAATTTTCTCAAGTTCAGGGTATTACAGTTTTCCCCCAGTATATCTCTTAACGGTTTGTCCTGGAGTAAATGTGTCCTCCTCTGGAGATTAAAAACAGGACAATCGACTAAAATATGTTTAACATCCATTGTCACTTGACAGGTATTACAAAGAGGGGCCTGTCTCCCTTCCCCACTCTTCATTAAATAATTGTGCGTTGCATGTGTATGGCCAATACGCAGCCTAGTTAAAATAATGGTATCCCTTCTACTTGTAGAATTACAACATGACCATTTATCCACCAATGGGTGGATTTGTTTCAATTTTGTATTGGTGGTCAGTTCAGACCATCGAGCTTGCCACTTATTTTTACAGTAAAGATGAATCTCACTTTTAAGATCTTTGTAAGGAATACTCAAGGGGGATGGATTACTTAGCCCTGAAGCTTCCTTTGCTGCCTTATCAACTTGTTCATTCCCATCCACCCCAACATGGGCAGGGACCCAACAGAAGTGAACACTGATACTCTTCCTAGATTGCAGAAGTACTAACCAGTCCTGCACCTCTTGTACTAGATGATGGCCTGGCATAATTTGTTTTAATGAGAGTAAAACACTATTGGAATCCGTAAAAATTGTATAAAAACTATTTTGGTTGCCATTTTTAAAAATATGTTGGACTGCGAGAATTATTGCGTACAGCTCAGCAGTAAAAATTGAACAAGAGTATGGGAGTTTCCTTCTAATAACAATATCCCCCATCACAGCTGCACTTCCAACTCCTGCAGCCGATTTGGAGCCATCTGTAAAAACATGTTTCCCATGATGTTGAGCAGCATGATTTAAAAACTCACTTTTCATTACCCTACTAGGTAAGGTATTTTTCCCTCCTGCCGTAAAACATACTTTAACAGGTGGATTACACCAAGGAGGAGACTTGGGATATCCTACCTCTGCTATCTGTGCTGTTAACAAGCCTACTTCTCTAGCATCATTTTTCAGCTGTACTTCCAAAGGCTTAGGCACTCTAGATCTGTTAGGAGCCCGATCTAAAGGCGCCCTAACATATTTACAGTTAGGATTGTTTCTCACAGCAAGGGACCTAGCTAAAAACCTCAAACTCAACTCCTCTCTGCGAATGGAAAGGGGAGGTATGCCAGAATCAACATAGAGACTGTCAATGGGAGATGTTCTGTAAGCACCTGTGCAGATGCGAAGCCCAGCATTGTGAACAATATCAAGTTTTCCAAGTAAAGTCTTTGTAGCTGACCCATATATTTGGCATGCATAGTCTAACTTGCTCAGACACAAAGATGTATAAATTCTAAGCAAAGTTGTTCTATCAGCACCCCAATCAAAATGCGATATCACTTTCAGAATGTTCAGTGACTTCTTAACCCTGATAGATAGGTCATTTATATGGGGACCAAATGTCATTTTCTTGTCGAAAATGACTCCAAGAAACTTGACACTATCCTCATATGGCAAAATACAATCATTTAAGAAAAGGGTGGGGATCTCTTCCCTTTTACGAGTACGAGTAAAGCGAATGGCTTTGGTCTTCTGAGGAGAAAACATGAATCCGCGAGAATTTGCCCATGCGGAAGCAGCATTTATTGCAATTTGAAGATTTTGGCATGCTTGTAGTGCAGATGATCCACTACAATAAGTTGCAAAGTCATCGACAAATAGTGATCCTTGTATGCCAGGAGGTATGTGACTAATGAGACTATTAATAGCAACAGCAAACAAGGTCACACTCAATACGCTGCCTTGGGGGACACCTTCTTCTTGCATGTAGGATGAAGATAGTTCTGACCCTACTCTCACTTTAATGGAGCGGTTTGATAAAAATTCTTCAATAAAAGAGAACATATGTCCTCCTATACCCCACGAGGCCAATTGCTTTAAAATACCACCCCTCCAGGTGGTGTCATATGCCTTTTCAAGGTCAAAAAAGACACCCACCACCTGGTTTTGGTTAGAAAAAGCATTTGAAATTTCCCTTGATAACATCAGCAAAGGGTCTAGAGTACTTCGGTTCTTCCTAAAACCAAACTGTCTGTTAGATAAAAGATTTTTTGATTCTAGATACCACACAAGTCTATTGTTGATCATTCTCTCAAATAGTTTGCATATGCAACTGGTCAAGGATATGGGCCTATAACTAGATGGCAGTTCTGGGTCTTTACCAGACTTGTGGCCTGGAATTACAATTGAAGTATGCCAGGAATCAGGAGATGTATGGGAAGCCCATAGACCATTAAAGGTTTCTAATAAAAATTCCTTGGTATCCACTGGAAGATGTGATATCATTTCATACCGGATGCCATCCTCACCTGGGGCAGTTAAAGAAGAGCTGGAGATAGCATTTTGCATCTCCTCCATACTAAAAGGCAGGTTAAAAGCTTCAGTATTTGAAGAAGCAGGAGGAACAACAGATGTTGATGCTCTAATTTGTTGAAATGCTGGGGAATAGTTGTCAGCACTTGATACATGAGCAAAGTGCTTAGCAAGAACCTCTGCTACATCTTTGGGGTCAGATATATATCTATTATTTTCCCTTAATATTGGTAGAGGCTTAGGGACGAATTTACCTTGAAGTTTTCTAATCTTGTCCCATATTTCCTTTGAAGGAGTTTTGGTATTAATATTAGATATATATTTCTTCCAAGATGCTCTCTTTGCTTTTTTAAAAATTCTTTTTTGTTTGGCACAGGCTCTGAGATATGCTATTCTATCTGCTAAATAGTTTGTCCTCAAGTATCTTCTGAAGCAAGTTCGGGTCACTTTTCTTGCGTTGGCACATTCTTTACTCCACCAAGGAACTACAGAGCGATGAAGTAAACCGCATGTTTTAGGTATAAACTTGCTAGCATTATCATCAATAATATTTTCAAGATGTTGATAGGCATGCACTGGAGATGTAAATTCATCATATTCTTTATCAGTGTGTGAACAGTTTTCATAAGCTGCCCAGTCTGCCTCATCTATCTTCCATTTTGGTGGACACTGAGAAGGAAGATTATGGACATAATTTAACATTATTGGCCAATGGTCACTGCCATGTAGGTGTTCATTTACTGACCAAAGGTAGTCCAATCGAATGGATGAGGAACAGATTGACAAATCAATGGCTGATGTAGAGTTGTGGAATACATCATACCTAGTTGGAGAACCATCATTCATTAGTATTACATCATTGTTGTCGATTAATTCTTCAACA
The DNA here is from genome assembly GCF_036898095.1 of Palaemon carinicauda. Classification (NCBI taxonomy): domain Eukaryota; kingdom Metazoa; phylum Arthropoda; class Malacostraca; order Decapoda; family Palaemonidae; genus Palaemon; species Palaemon carinicauda. The sequence goes on from NC_090755.1 coordinate 73,246,391, forward strand.
AGATTACCCCATCTATCGCACACATTTCCACCCCATAAAGTATGCTTTGCATTAAAATCACCCATTAAAATAAAAGGGGCAGGAAGCTGATTGATCAAGTCTTGGAGGTCAGAAAGTCTAAGCCCTCTTGGATTACCAGCATGATCTAAGAGGAAAAGTTCTAAGGATGGTTCAATATATAGCGAGCATAAAGTAATTTTTTTCCCGATATGAGTTCTAACTGCACATGCCTGTAGTGGTGTATTGAGTGGGATTGTTTCAAATTTTACAGATTTGTGAATAATAAAACCTGTACCACCTTGAGCTCTTGCAGCTTGCAAAGGAGGGGATCTACAAAGATGATAATTGAGTCCAGGATTAAATGGTTTGTCACCGATCTTGGTTTCCTGTAGGCAAATTACCTTCGTGTCTGAATCCCTGGTTAAAGTTTTTATTTGCTCAATGCTAGTACTTAGACCTCTGCAATTCCACTGGATGATAGACATTATCTTTTGTTATTATTTTTCTTTGTCTCATTTGTCTTTTGGGACTTTTCAGATGAAGCCATGTAAGGCCTGGAGATGGAAGGCTTTACTAGGCCACTACTCTTCTTTTCTTTCTTTCTAGAATCTTTATAAGAGTCAACCTTAGGATCATGAGCAGTAGGGCACTTACCTGACTTAGATGAAGGTGAGGATGATGGGGACCTTTTCCTCTTTGGAAGATCTTGTTTTCCAATCTCCATCAAATCAGGTAGAGATTCTGCCTGAGACAATACATTTAAGGTGGTGGAAGCCACATTGGCTTCCTTGGAGGATTGTGCTAGAACTTCTACAGTTCGAGCACTTAACCCAGAAGGCTGGGCTACTACCTCTAGGGGAGATGCTCCTATCGGTGACAATACTTTTGGTGTGTTGGACACCATATTGACCTCTTTGGAGGTTTGTGCTCTGGCTTTTATAGCCTGAGCACTTGACCCAGATGGCTGGGCTACTACCACTAAGGGAGATGCACCTGACGGGCCAGGTGCTGCCACTGGTCCCCCTGTGGTAGTAAGGGGTAGTGGATTATAATCTTTTGTTGGCATCTTAACCGCGCGAGCAAAATTAAGTTGCCGATTGAGTAAATGCTTTGCATAACCTACACTTATATGTTCAGCATTTGCTTTCAAGATTGCAGCTTCTTCATTCTTGTATTCTCTACATCTTTTATCATTTGGTTTATGATTATCTTTACAGTTTGCACAGGTTGTATCTCTGTTGCATTGGCCATGTTCTAACAAAGAACAGTAAATACAGATCTTCGTATTATTGCAGTACCGGGAAGGGTGACCGTACTTGAAACAATTAAAGCATTGTAAAGGCCTAGGTTTATATTCTCGAACACGTACTGTACTCTTTCATTCTCAATAATTATATGATCTGGTATAACAGGGGTTTCAAATGTTAAAACTACCATGCTTGTTTGAGGGATCTTACTTACTTTCCAAACATTAGCAGGGCACATGTCCAGAATTTCTGGTTCTGAGAATTCATATAGATCTTTATCAAAAACTACTCCTTTACCATAGCTGAAGCTCATATGTGGTTTAATATCCTTAATAGGATCAATTTCTGCAATCTTCATGCCACAAAGCATGTGAGCTTGAGTATCTGATTTTGCATTAATCAAAACAGATTGCTTACCGTATCTACTAATATCCTTACTTTTAATTAATCCAACTTTTTTTTGTATAAATTTACTAATCTTATAATAGTTATAATTATCTATCTTTCCAGATGCAATTATCCATGTTGGGGGCTTGGGGGTTCTTACTTCTGGAAGTCTATGCTCTATTTCTTTTTCCATCCATTCTTCTGGTTTATATACCTCTAGGTGTCTTGGTGCTTTATCACATAAAGCCCCAGAAATCAAACAATTGTCAATTTTTATGCTCTCTAAATTTTTATTTGCTTCTAAAGCAATCTCAAAACTTGAAAATGATACCCAAGCTTCCCAAAAGCCTTTACTACCATTAAGCTCCATTAAAATTTCTTTGATTGCTCCAAATCTACAGAAGGCTTCATGAATTATGTCATAGCTACAACCAATTGGTATGTTTTTTAAGTGGAGAATTTTCAGATTTTTTGTTGGATCTGGTAATGAGCCAGAACCAGAGAGTAAAGTATTACGGTTATTACAAGCATCATTTTCCACCAGTGTCGATAAATTGTCTTTAACAACACTGGTCAGAAAAGTATTGTTGGAGGAATCCTTTTTATTGCCGAGGTTGTCAACAGAGCTTTCCCTGTTTAAACAAGCAGAAGTCGTCAACGGTGTCTGGGGTTCGCCATTTGATCCAGGGGTACGGGGAATATTAAGTTTACTCATTAATTATTTTTTCAGGGGGAGGGAAGGGGTCATAATAACAATGAAAAAAAAACAATGGAAAAAAATATAGTTTAAGGGAGAGAAAAAATTAAGACTGTCTGAAATTCCAAAGAAGACACCGTTAGCCTTTCCTGGAATTAATTTCTCCACCAATGACACCTGTGAAAGCTGCTTACCAAATGTCCACTCCCTACCCTACCACAAAGGGATGGTACCACTATGATTAGAGTGGCTCAAGTGTATGCCAAACCCGCTTGATGGGACTGAGAGCATTTCATGAATACAATCATCCCCACTCTAATCATAGTGGCAGGCAAACCGGACAGAATGCCGAGAGTCCTATCTCTATAAAATCGCCAACCCCTGGAATCCGAAGGCCAAATTTCCTAAGAGATAGTTCCGCGTGCCAGTATGGGAATACTGACACTCCTAGGTGTCCAAACATTTTCGGGCAGTTGGCAAGACCACCACAGCTCCCACAATTGATTTTGAAATAAAAACCGATCATGGATACAATGTCCCCTCTAAAAAACCTGGACAGTGAAATGGGTAAAAGAGTTTTGACAGCAAGGTTGGAGACAGCTGATAATTATGAAGGAGGAATAAGCAATAAGAGGTAATAGAAAAAGAATGAGAGAAATTTAGAGTCAAACTGAGGAAAAGAAATTCCCCAGTTCGAGAGCCCTCTTGCCCGTCACAAGCCTTCAGCACGGGAATGATATGCCGTGCTGAAGCCCAATGACTTCATCAAGGCATTCTCTCGTTAAGAGGGGCTAAGACATTCAAGTTGCCTTGGAAGAAACTTGTTACTAGTGAAAAGTCTAGACCTGTTGAACAGGAGAAGAGGTCACTTGCGAACTCGCACCATGTCAGAGAGTAGGTCCCTCCTTGCTAGGAGATGAACATCAAAGCAGGGAGTTGTCCGTGTTCACCTCCACTACTTTGCCTTGAAGGAGAGACCTGAAGCTTTCCAGGTCAGCCGTACTGCCAGAAGCTTCTTGCAGTTAAAATGCATTGTCCTTTGACTCGAGTTCCATAATCCCGAGCATTCCCTACCGCCTAAGGTCGCACCCCAGCCTACGTCCGATGCGTCTGAGAAGAGAACGTGGTTGGGAGTCTGAACAGTCAGGGGAAGACCCTATAAAAGGTTGATAAAGTCCTTTCATCAAGTCAGACCAGACTTATCTTCCGGAAACCGGGATCGAGACCGCTTCTAGCGTCTTGTCCTTTTCCAGTGAAGAGCTAGATGAAACCGAAGAGGACGGAGGTGTAGTCTTCCAAGTGACACCAATTGAACCACGGATGACAGTGTCCTAACCAGACTCATCCACAGCCTGACAGGGCCGTGTTCCTTCTTTAGCATCTTCTGGATGGATAGCAGGGCTGGGGGTTGATCGTCTTGTTCAGCCATGTCCTCATCAGAGGGTTCCTCATCCGAAACTGATGAATGTTGAATATGGGATTTAGGCATTAAGCCAAGCACTGGGGCATCAAAGGCCATTCAGCGCTATATAACTAAAATCATTCAATCATATCTGTACACTCACAACATTTAGTATCATTTTAACCTTTAATACAAATCGTAACACTTTCATACAATAAAATCTAGATGTGAAATAAATAGGGATTAAAAGGGTAAAATAAATAAATAAATTAATAAAATCAATTATAGCTCGTAATATAACCCAATACTTTGTATAAATTTTCTCAAGTTCAGGGTATTACAGTTTTCCCCCAGTATATCTCTTAACGGTTTGTCCTGGAGTAAATGTGTCCTCCTCTGGAGATTAAAAACAGGACAATCGACTAAAATATGTTTAACATCCATTGTCACTTGACAGGTATTACAAAGAGGGGCCTGTCTCCCTTCCCCACTCTTCATTAAATAATTGTGCGTTGCATGTGTATGGCCAATACGCAGCCTAGTTAAAATAATGGTATCCCTTCTACTTGTAGAATTACAAGATGACCATTTATCCACCAATGGGTGGATTTGTTTCAATTTTGTATTGGTGGTCCGTTCAGACCATCGAGCTTGCCACTTATTTTTACAGTAAAGATGAATCTCACTTCTAAGATCTTTGTAAGGAATACTCAAGGGGGATGGATTACTTAGCCCTGAAGCTTCCTTTGCTGCCTTATCTACTTGTTCATTCCCATCCACCCCAACATGGGCAGGGACCCAACAGAAGTGAACACTGATACTCTTCCTAGACTGCAGAAGTACTAACCAGTCCTGCACCTCTTGTACTAGATGATGGCCTGGCATAATTTGTTTTAATGAGAGTAAAACACTATTGGAATCCGTAAAAATTGTATAAAAACTATTTTGGTTGCCATTTTTAAAAATATGTTGGACTGCGAGAATTATTGCGTACAGCTCAGCAGTAAAAATTGAACAAGAGGATGGGAGTTTCCTTCTAATAACAATATCCCCCACCACAGCTGCACTTCCAACTCCTGCAGCCGATTTGGAGCCATCTGTAAAAACATGTTTCCCATGATGTTGAGCAGCATGATTTAAAAACTCACTTTTCATTACCCTACTAGGTAAGGTATTTTTCCCTCCTGCCGTAAAACATACTTTAACAGGTGGATTACACCAAGGAGGAGACTTGGGATATCCTACCTCTGCTATCTGTGCTGTTAACAAGCCTACTTCTCTAGCATCATTTTTCAGCTGTACTTCCAAAGGCTTAGGCACTCTAGATCTGTTAGGAGCCCGATCTACAGGCGCCCTAACATATTTACAGTTAGGATTGTTTCTCACAGCAAGGGACCTAGCTAAAAACCTCAAACTCAACTCCTCTCTGCGAATGGAAAGGGGAGGTATGCCAGAATCAACATAGAGACTGTCAATGGGAGATGTTCTGTAAGCACCTGTGCAGATGCGAAGCCCAGCATTGTGAACAATATCAAGTTTTCCAAGTAAAGTCTTTGTAGCTGACCCATATATTTGGCATGCATAGTCTAACTTGCTCAGACACAAAGATGTATAAATTCTAAGCAAAGTTGTTCTATCAGCACCCCAATCAAAATGCGATATCACTTTCAGAATGTTCAGTGACTTCTTAACCCTGATAGATAGGTCATTTATATGGGGACCAAATGTCATTTTCTTGTCGAAAATGACTCCAAGAAACTTGACACTATCCTCATATGGCAAAATACAATCATTTAAGAAAAGGGTGGGGATCTCTTCCCTTTTACGAGTACGAGTAAAGCGAATGGCTTTGGTCTTCTGAGGAGAAAACATGAATCCGCGAGAATTTGCCCATGCGGAAGCAGCATTTATTGCAATTTGAAGATTTTGGCATGCTTGTAGTGCAGATGATCCACTACAATAAATTGCAAAGTCATCGACAAATAGTGATCCTTGTATGCCAGGAGGTATGTGACTAATGAGACTATTAATTGCAACAGCAAACAAGGTCACACTCAATACGCTGCCTTGGGGGACACCTTCTTCTTGCATGTAGGATGAAGATAGTTCTGACCCTACTCTCACTTTAATGGAGCGGTTTGATAAAAATTCTTCAATAAAAGAGAACATATGTCCTCCTATACCCCACGAGGCCAATTGCTTTAAAATACCACCCCTCCAGGTGGTGTCATATGCCTTTTCGAGGTCAAAAAAGACACCCACCACCTGGTTTTGCTTAGAAAAAGCATTTGAAATTTCCCTTGATAACATCAGCAAAGGGTCCAGAGTACTTCGGTTCTTCCTAAAACCAAACTGTCTGTTAGATAAAAGATTTTTTGATTCTAGATACCACACAAGTCTGTTGTTGATCATTCTCTCAAATAGTTTGCATATGCAACTGGTCAAGGATATGGGCCTATAACTAGATGGCAGTTCTGGGTCTTTACCAGACTTGTGGCCTGGAATTACAATTGAAGTATGCCAGGAATCAGGAGATGTATGGGAAGCCCATAGACCATTAAAGGTTTCTAATAAAAATTCCTTGGTATCCACTGGAAGATGTGATATCATTTCATACCGGATGCCATCCTCACCTGGGGCAGTTAAAGAAGAGCTGGAGATAGCATTTTGCATCTCCTCCATACTAAAAGGCAGGTTAAAAGCTTCAGTATTTGAAGAAGCAGGAGGAACAACAGATGTTGATGCTCTAATTTGTTGAAATGCTGGGGAATAGTTGTCAGCACTTGATACATGAGCAAAGTGCTTAGCAAGAACCTCTGCTACATCTTTGGGGTCAGATATATATCTATTATTTTCCCTTAATATTGGTAGAGGCTTAGGGACGAATTTACCTTGAAGTTTTCTAATCTTGTCCCATATTTCCTTTGAAGGAGTTTTGGTATTAATATTAGATATATATTTCTTCCAAGATGCTCTCTTTGCTTTTTTAAAAATTCTTTTTTGTTTGGCACAGGCTCTGAGATATGCTATTCTATCTGCTAAATAGTTTGTCCTCAAGTATCTTCTGAAGCAAGTTCGGGTCACTTTTCTTGCGTTGGCACATTCTTTACTCCACCAAGGAACTACAGAGCGATGAGGTAAACCGCATGTTTTAGGTATAAACTTGCTAGCATTATCATCAATAATATTTTCAAGATGTTGATAGGCATGCACTGGAGATGTAAATTCATCATATTCTTTATCAGTGTGTGAACAGTTTTCATAAGCTGCCCAGTCTGCCTCATCTATCTTCCATTTTGGTGGACACTGAGAAGGAAGATTATGGACATAATTTAACATTATTGGCCAATGGTCACTGCCATGTAGGTGTTCATTTACTGACCAAAGGTAGTCCAATCGAATGGATGAGGAACAGATTGACAAATCAATGGCTGATGTAGAGTTGTGGAATACATCATACCTAGTTGGAGAACCATCATTCATTAGTATTACATCATTGTTGTCGATTAATTCTTCAACAAGATTACCCCATCTATCGCACACATTTCCACCCCATAAAGTATGCTTTGCATTAAAATCACCCATTAAAATAAAAGGGGCAGGAAGCTGATTGATCAAGTCTTGGAGGTCAGAAAGTCTAAGCCTTCTTGGATTACCAGCATGATCTAAGAGGAAAAGTTCTAAGGATGGTTCAATATATAGCGAACATAAAGTAATTTTTTTCCCGATATGAGTTCTAACTGCACATGCCTGTAGTGGTGTATTGAGTGGGATTGTTTCAAATTTTACAGATTTGTGAATAATAAAACCTGTACCACCTTGAGCTCTTGCAGCTTGCAAAGGAGGGGATCTACAAAAATGATAATTGAGTCCAGGATTAAATGGTTTGTCACTGATCTTGGTTTCCTGTAGGCAAATTACCTTCGTGTCTGAGTCCCTGGTTAAAGTTTTTATTTGCTCAATGCTAGTACTTAGACCTCTGCAATTCCACTGGATGATAGACATTATCTTTTGTTATTATTTTTCTTTGTCTCATTTGTCTTTTGGGACTTTTCAGATGAAGCCATGTAAGGCCTGGAGATGGAAGGCTTTACTAGGCCACCACTCTTCTTTTCTTTCTTTCTAGGATCTTTATAAGAGTCAACCTTAGGATCATGAGCAGTAGGGCACTTACCTGACTTAGATGAAGGTGAGGATGATGGGGACCTTTTCCTCTTTGGAAGATCTTGTTTTCCAATCTCCATCAAATCAGGTAGAGATTCTGCCTGAGACAATACATTTAAGGTGGTGGAAGCCACATTGGCTTCCTTGGAGGATTGTGCTAGAACTTCAACAGTTCGAGCACTTAACCCAGAAGGCTGGGCTACTACCTCTAGGGGAGATGCTCCTATCGGTGACAATATTTTTGGTGTGTTGGACACCATATTGACCTCTTTGGAGGTTTGTGCTCTGGCTTTTATAGCCTGAGCACTTGACCCAGATGGCTGGGCTACTACCACTAAGGGAGATGCACCTGACGGGCCAGGTGCTGCCACTGGTCCCCCTGTGGTAGTAAGGGGTAGTGGATTATAATCTTTTGTTGGCATCTTAACCGCGCGAGCAAAATTAAGTTGCCGATTGAGTAAATGCTTTGCATAACCTACACTTATATGTTCAGCATTTGCTTTCAAGATTGCAGCTTCTTCATTCTTGTATTCTCTACATCTTTTATCATTTGGTTTATGATTATCTTTACAGTTTGCACAGGTTGTATCTCTGTTGCATTGGCCATGTTCTAACAAAGAACAGTTAATACAGATCTTCGTATTATTGCAGTACCGGGAAGGGTGACCGTACTTGAAACAATTAAAGCATTGTAAAGGCCTAGGTTTATATTCTCGAACACGTACTGTACTCTTTCATTCTCAATAATTATATGATCTGGTATAACAGGGGTTTCAAATGTTAAAACTACCATGCTTGTTTGAGGAATCTTACTTACTTTCCAAACATTAGCAGGGCACATGTCCAGAATTTCTGGTTCTGAGAATTCATATAGATCTTTATCAAAAACTACTCCTTTACCATAGCTGAAGCTCATATGTGGTTTAATATCCTTAATAGGATCAATTTCTGCAATCTTCATGCCACAAAGCATGTGAGCTTGAGTATCTGATTTTGCATTAATCAAAACAGATTGCTTACCGTATCTACTAATATCCTTACTTTTAATTAAACCAACTTTTTTTTGTATAAATTTACTCATCTTATAATAGTTATAATTATCTATCTTTCCAGATGCAATTATCCATGTTGGGGGCTTGGGGGTTCTTACTTCTGGAAGTCTATGCTCTATTTCTTTTTCCATCCATTCTTCTGGTTTATATACCTCTAGGTGTCTTGGTGCTTTATCACATAAAGCCCCAGAAATCAAACAATTGTCAATTTTTATGCTCTCTAAATTTTTATTTGCTTCTAAAGCAATCTCAAAACTTGAAAATGATACCCAAGCTTCCCAAAAGCCTTTACTACCATTAAGCTCCATTAAAATTTCTTTGATTGCTCCAAATCTACAGAAGGCTTCATGAATTATGTCATAGCTACAACCAATTGGTATGTTTTTTAAGTGGAGAATTTTCAGATTTTTTGTTGGATCTGGTAATGAGCCAGAACCAGAGAGTAAAGTATTACGGTTATTACAAGCATCATTTTCCACCAGTGCCGATAAATTGTCTTTAACAACACTGGTCAAAAAAGTATTGTTGGAGGAATCCTTTTTATTGCCGAGGTTGTCAACAGAGCTTTCCCTATTTAAACAAGCAGAAGTCGTCAACGGTGTCTGGGGTTCGCCATTTGATCCAGGGGTACGGGGAATATTAAGTTTACTCATTAATTATTTTTCAGGGGGAGGGAAGGGGTCATAATAACAATGAAAAAAAAAACAATGGAAAAAAATATAGTTTAAGGGAGAGAAAAAATTAAGACTGTCTGAAATTCCAAAGAAGACACCGTTAGCCTTTCCTGGAATTAATTTCTCCACCAATGACACCTGTGAAAGCTGCTTACCAAATGTCCACTCCCTACCCTACCACAAAGGGATGGTACCACTATGATTAGAGTGGCTCAAGTGTATGCCAAACCCGCTTGATGGGACTGAGAGCATTTCATGAATACAATCATCCCCACTCTAATCATAGTGGCAGGCAAACCGGACAGAATGCCGAGAGTCCTATCTCTATAAAATCGCCAACCCCTGGAATCCGAAGGCCAAATTTCCTAAGAGATAGTTCCGCGTGCCAGTATGGGAATACTGACACTCCTAGGTGTCCAAACATTTTCGGGCAGTTGGCAAGACCACCACAGCTCCCACAATTGATTTTGAAATAAAAACCGATCATGGATACAATGTCCCCTCTAAAAAACCTGGACAGTGAAATGGGTAAAAGAGTTTTGACAGCAAGGTTGGAGACAGCTGATAATTATGAAGGAGGAATAAGCAATAAGAGGTAATAGAAAAAGAATGAGAGAAATTTAGAGTCAAACTGAGGAAAAGAAATTCCCCAGTTCGAGAGCCCTCTTGCCCGTCACAAGCCTTCAGCACGGGAATGATCCGAAACTGATGAGGAAACGGCAACGGAGTGGGCAACGTCTGACTCGCTGAATCCGGTCGCACTGGTGGATGCGTGACGGAGCCGGACACAAGATCATGGTACTGCTGCACAGTCTGTGAACTGTCAACCATGGGGAAGCGAGGAAGTACAGCGACAACCCGAAACTGTCTAGACTGTCTGGGTAGTGCAGACAACCCCTTATCGGGTTGCTGAGGTTGCCGCACTGCGTCACAACAAGTCACCTCTGCTGGTTGTTGAACGTCTTCCCAGTGACACACTGAACGTCCACAACCACCTCCGAGAGTAGCTTAACGTCAACGTGCGACTGGCAACCCAC